>NW_010247800.1:0-438 GCF_000690775.1 Eurypyga helias
AGCTGGAGTTAAACCACGACAGTAGCAGGGTCACATGTACTGGAAGGCACAGGGGGACTGAAGAGACCTTCTCAACCTTCTGAAAGATGCAAAGGCATTAATTTATCCTGTTGTTACGTATGATGTGCCACTCCGTGCAAGCAGATGCAGGTAGAGTGGCTTCTGAAAACAGTAACTGAGAAAACACCATATTTTCATGTGTCATAATTGTATTTGCAAATGGCCTTAATTTCCCTTGTCCACGTGACCTGTCCTGTACTCCAGGATCTCAGCGCACAGCTGTCTTGGGTTTGTGAGGTGGGGTTTTGGTAGCAGGGGAGGAGCTACAGAAGTGGCTCCTGTGAGAAGCTGCTGAAGATTCCCAGCCCCAAGTTGGCCCTGCCTCTGGCCAAGGCCGGTCAGTGCTTCTGTGACTAACATAGAATCATAGAATCACAG
>NW_010247801.1:0-8807 GCF_000690775.1 Eurypyga helias
AACCCAAACCAAAACAAAAAAACACACCCAACCAAAGCCTTCTGCTTCTTAGATAATTATGTGACTCACCAACTTTTTGTTTTTGATAGTAGAAGCTCAGAATTCTCATCTTTAGTATTCTAAAACAGGAGTCTGTGTCAGGTGGAGTTAACGACCCCCAATCAAATATGTAACATCAAAAGGTTTTCAGACCCTAGGAGAAGAACCCAGAACTTATGTTTAGGTAGATTCCACGTACATAGAAAATTTCCTGTAATGATGGAGTCACTTCTATACAAAATCTGAACAGTTAGTATTCTCCCAGAAAAAAAAAAAAGAAGGTTATGGTTTAATTCCCCATTCATTTTCGAAACTGATTGGCTGAATGATGAAAAAAACAGTCTTTTCTGAAGGGCTGAGGATGACAAGATGATTTATTGTGGTCTCAGCCGATCTGCAAAAGACAAGTCGGATTTCTTTGGCCAGAAAGATGCAGAAGACTTTGGTGTCTTGTGGTTAGAGTTCTCACAGGAAAATCTCAGTAATCCAAACGTTGCTGTCTTGTACATTAAGCTGAAGTAGTGTAAAATTTATAAGGAGATGTTTTGCGGTCAGATGTAACACAAATCAAGGTCTTCCTTATACGTTCTTTATTAGCATCTTTGTTTTCTAAGTTGCCAAAAGATAAGCTATTAATGTAATGGACATTTTCTATTATATCTTATCTTGACAATATATCATTAAATATGTCAAGAACTAAAACCAACTCTGCAATATTTCAATCAATTCTTTTCCTGCTAAAATAATCTATATGAATTCTATACTGTATCTCAGTCCAGACATAACAATTAAATAACTGCAGTGTAGTTTTATTCAATTTGACTGTTCCAATTAAGGACTCTCTCACTTAGGATTTTTGGTGATGTGTATTTAAAGGAGACAAGTAGGCGAAGTAGTGTACTCAGGGAAGACCTCCGTGAAAAGCAAATGTAATTTGCATTATTGATAGACAAAGAAAAGTATAAGAGGTTTAATGGAGTTTAATGAGCAGGTCTTGTGTTTACAACATATTCTCAATAGTTTGACTGTATTATCTCAATATTACAGCAATATTAGCAATACAGCAATATTAGCAATACAGCAAAATTCCTCAGCCTCTATTAACTTTTTCATCCAGTGCCTTGCTATTGCTTTTGGAAAATATAGTATCTTCTCAACTTTCCTTCCACTCACTGAGTCCCACTTTGCAACCTGCTTCAAACTACAAAATAAAAGCACAATGGGCATGGAATTGTCTTTTTTCATATCCATTTGCCAGATGTAGTAATTGCACGATGAACATGAAATACCAAGGGAATCCTCACCTAAAGTGGATATTGAACAGTCAACAAGCATAGATAGCAAAGTTATGATTATCTGATCCTAATACTCCTGTCCTTTCTGCACATTAACCAAGTTATTTCTTTTTCTGTATCTGTTATGGAATAGGAGATAAAGTGTTGAAATTAAATGCTGTACTGAAAAATGTAATCTTCATGTCAGTTTCCAATCAGTTAGGACAATCTTTAATTCTGCTGATGTTTTTGTAATTGGTAAGTAGTGTAGAAGAACCATTTAAGCTTGTGGCTAGTTGATCAATATGTCATTTCCATGGTAGCCTTTGTAACTTGGCATCACTCCTTTTGTTCAAGAAAATAACATGTTAAAAATAGAAAATAATAACTACATAGATGGCTGCTCTTTTATGATGAAAACTCAGTTTATAAAATTAATTCAAATGGACATGTACATCTGTTTCACCAAAATATGTAAGAAAAGAATGATAAATCTGTTTGCTAGCAAAATTTCTGTGAAAAATGGTGGGTTTTTTCAGGGAATAAGGACTTCAGGGTCTTTTATTTCAGTGGAAATCTCTTTTTTATTTTTTCTTTTTTAATGAGAAAAAACAGTACTGAAAAACTAGGTGATTTTTGATTAAGAAATGAATTATTTCAGAAGTGCCACAGTAGGGTTTTATGGCACTGTAGTTCTGTCAGAGCTCCATTCCCATCTCTGTATTATTCGCTGTGGCAAAATGTATAAACAATACTGTCTCAGTAAGGGGAAAATGCTGTGATACATTGTGGGAGACATCATCTGATTGGAAATTATGTGACAGGAGAATATTGACATGGATTTACCAATGCACAATTTTTTTAAACTAAAATCTTAAATTTAAAAATTCTTACTTTTTGGCTGAAAATTATGTCTTTATTTTTTTCTTTTTTAACTAAATGTTTTTTTAATATTTTCTGACTGGAGAGAGGTGAAAGAAATGCTGCCTTGTAGTCAGCTGGATATTCCTGAAAACTCTTTCTTCAGTATTTGGCCAGCTACATCCTACCACTATTATTCGTTCAGAAACTCACTGAATTGAGGAGGCAGACATGCTGTGAGTGTCATGTTAATTGGTAATAATGCTGTGAAGCTACTGGCACTACATATTAGACTGGAAAGAAATTACATAGTAGAAAAATGTCAATGAGACAAGCTGAGGTCTGCAGGAGTGACTTTTACTTATGTGTAGGATGAATTTCACTCAGCCATTCAGGTTTTACACAAGGCCTCAATTCAACTTGAGTTCATTGAGAGCAACATCTCATACTGAGGACAGAGCTAAGCCAACACCCTCCTAGACAACTGAATATTTTGGCAAACATTACAGTAAAAATTAGCCAAGAAGGTGGTGATGATCTATTGAAACTTTTGGTTTTACTGTCAGTTAAACAACTACCTCAAGAACTGATCTGTAAATCAGTTATAAACAGTTCATCCTGCATAGGTTACTTTGACCCCTAAAAAGGGAACTCATATAAAAACTGTTCAATATCTGTATTATTTCTCAGCAGGTAAAATAGATTTGTTGGTTGTCAGCCACTTACTCACTCCCACAGAATGAAGGAAACTCTTAGTACAGAGGCAGAAATACTGTTATCTGTTTAATTCCTTATAATTCCCACTCTTTAATTTGTTATTTATGAAATGGTAAAATTTAGTAGGACAGTCTGTGCTAAAATGTGCAATTCATTATTATCCAGATTTCTTTACAACTTTATTCATTTTGAGGAAATTGCAGGAAGCACAAAATAATTCCCCTCGAAATTAAGTAACTGGTACTTTACATTTATTACAGCTGTGAAGCCTTCAAGGTAGATGAGTAATATTTTTTCATTCTCAACAATACTTATACAGAGAATGCTTGGAGACTTGTAAAAGATGATTAACAGGCTGTGCATTCCCATGTAATGGTATCATGCTACTAATTCACTCCAAAATAAGTTTGCCATTCACTACAAACTATGAACGAAATGGAAAGACACGGTATTTTGTTCAAATTATGTGCTTTCATAACCATTCATTTGCAAGTCAAGGCCAAGAGTTTTTCTAAAAAATGTGTGAGTCTACAGGCTATATTTACCATGAATGTAGATTGTGCCTGCACTTAAGCTTTTTTATTAAAAGTACAAAAGATTTAAAAACTAGAAGGCCATCAACTAATAATACTGTCACAACAACTCATGGGAAATTTTTAGACTCACACTTAAAGCTCTATTATTCTCATGTTTGAAAAATGTCACTGACTGAGAAAAATAAATAGCTTTGACATTTTCCTTTTTTTTTTTGTTTTACAACTCATTGTTTTGGTTTATGTATAATACTAGCATGAATAAAGCTGATAGTATCTGTTCCTCCTCAAATCTGAGTGTCTGAAAGAAATATAGAAAACATGTATAGTAAAATTCACCAGTTGGCTTGTTAAGCAGATCATTTATCCAAGGTTACTTGTGCGGTGTGAATCCAAAAAGGTCATAAATCGTTATTGCATTCAAATTTGTGTTACATTTACTTTTAACAGTTACCAGTTTTTTGTTTCTTTGGGGGGGGGGTTGTTTGTTTGTTAGTTGTGGGTTTTTTAACAACAGAAAGTTGACTGGAGATATGTCATAACTGAGCTTTAAGCTCCCAGACTACAATTTAGAATGGAAGAAAAATGAAGGTGGAGGGGGAGTTCTGCAAAAATCAGGCTATGGAATTAGTTAAAAGCTATTTAAGAACATAGTGGGCAGAAGATTCCCTCTGGGCAGACTGAAGCTGTAATACATGCAAAGATTTCCACTGATATCTTAAAGAAGAGGATACAATTTGAGAGGTTTTTATACAGCTCAACTCAGAGATAATATAGCGGCTTTATACTCATAGGTAAAAAAAAAAATAGATAAATAAAACAATTATTAGTTAATGTATCTGACTTTAAATTCAAAGAGGGTTTAGATTACAGGAGCACTTTGTTTAGTAGCATGTGTTAGGAATCTGCTAATTGTCTCCTTCATCAAAAGAACATTTTTGTGGAATGTCAAAGAAAAAGCAAAGAAATAAATCTTGAAGATAGTATCAAATGTAATTTAAAATGAGTAACGGAAGGATTTGAGATGTTACACTGGCTTTCAGGAAACCTGTCACATCCTACCCAGGCCCACTCATTAGGTGACAAGAAGTTTAAGGTGTTATGGCTTGAAACAAATCTCAATACCTCTGAGTTTCCTGATTGCAGCCTGCAAATATTTACTTTGTCTTTGTGATAATAACAGGACTTTCCACAGAACTTTTGCAGGAAGATACTTGACTTGGGATATTAAATTTCCTTAGAAACTCCTAGGTATCGATTAGTCATATAGCCCTCAGCAGGACTGGCTGTTTCTGAAAACATTGCATTAGACATTGATCACCGTGATCTATGAGTTAAATGAAAAATGGAGTGTGTAGGTTTTCTGTTCACACCCAGAGCCTTTATCAGCATCATCTGGAAGAAAGTTGTAGTCCACTGTCTCATTCTGTATGTGTATTGTGAGACATACAATTCTTATAAATAAGTATGTCTTCTACCCGGAAGGCAATGGTCTGTTTAAGAGTATTTACTACAGCTGGTAATTACAGAAAATGCTCCTTCAACAAATGCAAGAGACCCCTTCTTTTAATACTGAATATTCACAATTCTTAATACCTTCCTAAACAGTTTGTTGCAAAAGTGGTGCATGAGCTTTTCGCTTGAGTATTAGTGGATTGCACATAATACTTTTTTTTTTTTTTTTCTGGATAGGAGAAGCATATAACTTTCTGTAAGGGTGTACAGATCTTTGATCACTTGTAAAGGATAAGCCCCAGAAGCAATGGATATATTCATTGAGACTTACACACTCTGAAAAGGAGCTGACATCCTGTGCTGCAGGCTCTCTTTTAGCTATTTAAAAAATACAGTGAATAAGCACATGCACTCTACCAAACACTTTCTCTCTTCCAGAGTAATTCAGAGAAAAAATAAGTGAATAACAGCTATTCCTAGAAAAAGATTCTAAGAAAAACACAGTGGATAAAATACTCTGTGAGTGTAATGACTTTAATTATGAAAGATTCCTATATAATGAAATGAATGAGAATTCTTTTTCATTTGTGAAACTGTGTCTATTCTTTCCTTACTGCAGTAACCAACAAAGCATTCTTTACAGATTTTTTTACATATGTGTGTGTGTGTGTGTGCATGTATATATACCTTTTTTAGAAAATTGTGAAAAATTATTTGGATCTTCCTGTCAAAAATTAAATATTAAGGGGAAATTTTTATTCTGTGTTTTATCACTTGGGTGTCTGGCAGATATATTAGGATCTGTTGAATGTCTCTAAATTTATTTTCCCTTTTTAGACTTACACTTATCCTAAAACTCATTACTTAACCTGTTCCTTCTCCAAATTAAATTGTCTTTATCAGCCTGTTTTTTTTTATTTCTATTATTTATAATGAAATTTGCATGTTATATACAATTTTAAACAGTCTTCAACACAATTATTGGGTTTTGTAAATCAGTGCTATGGTCTGGTAGTAACCTCAGGTGAGTAAAATCACGATCACAAATGAAACAGGGCAGATGTCAGTAGGATTCTGTGTCTCCATAACATTATGGATTAGAGGGATTTAATAAGATATTCGTAAAGAATGTGTACTGGAATTATGAAACCAAGGAAACCACATTTTGGTCTGTACCAAAATTATTAATGAATTTAGAAAGCAACTTTCAAGACTAAAGATGATTTTGTTGCTTATCTCTGTCCTGTCTTCATTGCCCTGTAAAAATCACAGTTTTGATACGCATTACTGATTCAATTCTAAGTATGAATAAATAGTGTGGTCATTACGTACTGCAAAGCTCTTAAATTTATAGAATTTCTGCATGGGGCAGTGTGTCAGCTTTACTGCGACTTACAACACCGTTAGCTGTTTCTGCTTTGTGGTAAGTATCTCTATTGCAAAATGTTGCCATAAAATAAACTAAATGAACAACTACAATTTTTTAATCACCTCTTAATATACTCCATCAGAGCATGCAGAGTCTGTGTCCATTTACATATATACCATTTCTTTTCTTGCTTTTGTGTCCTTTCTACCAAACATGCTGTTTATGTCAAGTTTCAAGGCAGCTTCAGGTTATAATCTGAGCCCTATCAACTGAGTTAACAATGTTTTCAATATAGTAACAGTATTTGTTTGCTTATGAACTTTTTTGTTAGTGCTATAAAGTGCTTTTTAAACCCTTAAGTAGTACAGTCAGCTGGGGTTGAACTTTCCTTTGTTTCTTTGGGTATTTCTCCCCCCTTCCTCCTCACTCCTTAGAGAGGCACACTAACTGGTGAGACAATGGGGAAGAGGGGACAATGGGTGTGCATCTTCCCCAGCCCTCATTAGCTACAGGGCATGTGTGTTCCCATGTCACATGTCATAACCCCAGGAAATGCCTTATAACCCCTAACCTCCTAGGATCAATTCTGGATCAATTCTGTATCTATTTGTGTCTCAGTGCAGCTCATGAATAGATAATGGCAGCAAATGTATTTCATTTCTAATGATTTGTTAACTGCAGCTGGTTTAGCAAAACAGGTAAATTTGGTTTGCTCTGATTTCAGCTGATTATAACGTTATGAAATTAAAAGTGAGATTGGCCATATAAGTTTTCTGCTAAAGGACACATTTTTTTCATAGCATTAAAAATAAAAATAGTCACCCATTGCACAGAATGATAATAGGGGAAAAGACATTTCTGTGCACATGTAAAGAATAGCTGCTGTAAGGCTTCCATAATGTGAAAATCAAAAATAGGCTCGTAGACTACTTTTCTTGCAGGGGCAGGATTTTTGCCATCTAAATGGAGACTGTACAGCTGGAAAAAAATGGCCTTGTGACCCCCAGAGGTCTCAGGGGATTCATGATCCAAGTGCATGGTCCAAAAACTTTTTAATCACCATAGAGATCCAGTGTGTGCTCTACAAGATAACAGTGTTGGAACTCTTTGCTTTCAGAGGGCAACAAAATGGGGTGACAGTTGAGGACATGGTTTGCAGGTTTCTCAGGGGTTTTACCAAAAAGTTAGAGACAGAAGCTACTTTGGGTAAGAGCTTGACAAAGCCACCTGGACAGGAGAAAATATGGTGTTGGAGGGAGTAAATGAAACAAGGAAAAGGAGGGAGCAACTGGGAGTTGATGGGTATGGAAATACTGTGTGTCTATGTTCAAACTATTAAATTTGAACAACTCTGTCTTTATAGCGTATGGAGAGAATCAAGCACTTTGACATCCCTGAATCACTGCTGGGACAGGTTAGACAGACTTCTCCGCACTGTGAGAGAAACCTAGAGCCTAACACACTGCTTCAGATTTAGATACCTAAAACTGGGTGAAAGGACTCTCACCCACACATGCGTTGAGAATTTAAATTATCTCAATGCTAGATTTCCCACTATGTATCCCACTAGGATTTCCGTGTACAGGCCTATTAAGGTAATATTTATTGGTTTTGCTACATTGCATTTTTTTCCTGAAAACATGCTTCTCCAGTACAATGGCAGAGAGAGCCCGATGAATGAATTAGGAACATGTAGCAAATGTGTGATGCAAATTGGTTTCTTGCCTTGTTAGATACAGAAGTTCAAAGCTGTGCAGAAAATGTGGAAAGAGAAGTGTTGAGAGAGAAAGGATTGTTTATTCATTAAGAAACTGAATACTGTGAGAATCCAGATCTTTGCATCAGTGGCATTTTTGATGCATAAGGAATTCACTTAAATTTTTTCACCAGTAGCCACTACTGTGCATTACTCATTATCTGATTGCCCAACCTGGATCACGTGGGGTCAGATTTTCCAAAACTGAGCACTCACATCTGCAAATGAAGTCAGTTATGTTTGAAAAGTGTTCTAAAAATTGTTATTCACGAGTTTGTGTGTTTCAAGTAAGGAATCTTAAATAAGTGTATAAACTTGACAACACTGATGTTTACCCGTGCCTCAGCTCTCTGTAATATATGAATAACAGGCCCATCAAAGTCTTAGGGGGAGTGTGAAATGAAAATCACCTCTCCCGTTAAGTATGTCAACTCCTCACACAAAAGGCCACAAAAATAGCTATAATGACCTTATATTTCTTTCAGAATTTAGCTAGTATGTTCTAATTAAGATTTAGAGCCACATTGCACGAGAAGAATAAAAAGAAATATGTAATAATGTTCATTCACTGTGTTAGGCTTGGAAAAGAAAAAAGATTCAGCTTGAGTCTGCAACTGACCCACATACACAGACAGGCCGGATGAAGACTGCATTGACAACTTCCCTTCTGAGGTGCTTAAAAGCATAATAGTGTTTTTATTTTATTTCAACATTAATATTTGGTTTTTATTACTGGTGTGTACAAACCTTTCTGTGGTTTTGGAGGTCAGAGGCTAGGGGTGGTTTTATTTTATTTTATTTTA
>NW_010247802.1:0-9502 GCF_000690775.1 Eurypyga helias
GAGCTGCTCCCCGGCTCAGGCCCCCGGCGGGGCTGCCCCCCTGCCCGTCCCTGCTTCCCCCTGCCCTCGCCTGTTGTCCGCAGAGCATGCTGGCTGGGTCTTGGTACCCCCAGCACCACAAGGCTTTTCTCTGCAGATCGATGTGTGAGAAAAGCAGTGTAATTCTGTGTCTCAAAAGAGCATTCATAAATACACTGCTGCATTCCTATATACACATACCCATTTCTATATTACATTCACATCTATGTATCTTTCTTTCACTTGTGTAACACAACAGTTTATGGATTTTTAAATTTTGAATACCTATCCAATAAAAATCCTGCTGTGACTCTCGCCAGAAATCAGTCTGTTAAGACTAGTTTCATTGCAGTGATAGTTATGAGTCAGGTCACGCTGGTCACAAATTTCCATAACCTAGAATAAAAACCAGACTATAAAAAAAACCAAGCCATCAGATCCAGCACATTTCACCAAATCTGAGCTCCACAACAATGATACTATTCTCTTCACCTTTAACTTCATTCATCCTACACCTGCGCTGCTCCAAAGATGGAGATTCGTGGGTTTGGTGCTTTTTGTCACAATTTAAGCCCAGCTCTGGGAACTCGGCACAACGGGTCGGCTGCAGCGGCCTCGCACCGAAAGCCACTGCCAGACTGGGGCTTTACCCCGGAGCTGCTCAGCTGCAGGATGCATCCCAGCAGGGCACCAACCTACTGCTAGAATGGGAAACGAATAGAAGTTTAAACGGGAAGTCTAAACCCCTTTTTAATTGAAATTCTTCGACAACAAAAAAAGAAGATAAAAAATAGCAAGAATTATTTACAAAGAAAAAAGTGCTGATAGGTTTTGTAAACTCTGGGGACTAAGTTCAGTTCTGAGTATAATAAACTTTGCTATCTCAGGAAATTCTTATGGCTTGTGGACAACCCTGGCCATGAGCACAGAGATATCCAAGACGTCTAAACACGGCTTTGTGTTCAGCTACTCCTGCTCCTGCTTTTCCTGCCATTCAGGGCTCACCTCAAGCCTGACTGTGGCTGTGTGTTTCTGGATTTTTGACGGTCCCTGAATTTGCCTCACCCCAGAGTGAAGCACAAAGAGACAAGGCTGCCTGGAGCATGTGCTGGCCGGGCTGCTTGGCTCCGAAGATGCACTCCATCCAGCCCAGAACTGGTATTATCACTCCCACATGCTGTGTCACTGGTGGAAACCTGGGGTTGTGCATCCTTTTTCAGACACACACTCACTCCACAAAAGTAACTAGTTTCACAGTAACATGCTTTACTGTGTCTTTTCCAGGGTGAGGGAAATCCCTGGGAGTGGCTGTAGTTCCTCTGCATGCAGGATGTATTTGGGTGCTTAATGGGCCTCCAGACTAGCAGGCATATACCTTTTTTTTTTTTTTACTTACAAAAACTGTTGACAAAGAACGATTAGCAATACATTCATTGAATTCTTTAAAAATTAATTCTTTCTATTCAAAATTTGTATCTAAATTTCAAACTACTCTGAAGTGTGATTGAAAGGAACTAAGAATCTAAATATTCCATATAGTTGTTTATCTTCTTGAAGGATACTTCAAAAGTAATGACATAGCTGGTTTTGCTGCTTTTCCAAAAAAGCTGGTTTTGTGCTGGGAACAAATAAAAGAATTAGCACAGCCATAATAAATGAGACATAGACATAATTCTCATATTTTTATCTGTCTTCAACTCTTAAACAGTTTCATCTCAGTGTGTCCTATCAGGCTGTTCCTCTTGTTAAGAAAATCCTAAGTTTGAGTAAGTGATAAAAATGGATAACAATGATAACACATAAAACACAAAACATAATTTTTAAGTAAGTGACAGCATCAGCTTTAAGTTTCAGGGAACTTAAAGTGCAATGCCATTGTACGTCTAGATACTTTACTGTATATTATCCCAACATTTGCCCCAAATATTACTCCAAACATTCTGCATTTACCTTGTTGATAAAAGGAAAGACAAAAAATATCTCACAAATTTAGCTTAAAATCTGAAATTGCCAAGTGAGTCCTGGTAAAAGGATGAGCAAGCAATTTTTTTTTTTTTTAATTGGAAATATTTATGCCACTAGAGGTCCTTCAAGGTCAGATTATGATTTCCTCCACAGTCGTGTGGGTTTTTTTCTATTTCTTTATCCATGCGACATACAAGAATTACTGTCTCTAAGGAAATTTGTTTTGTTTAATGTAATACAGTCTTAGAATAATAGCATGATTTTTCCTTGATTAAGCTTTTTCTGGGAAAATATCAATATAAGGATTTTTTCAAATAGCATTTCTTTAATAGAACCTCTTATTTTTTTAAATAGAATGTTATTTATTTTTTAATTCAACAATTTCACATTTTAGCAGTTCCAATTTTTCATCATCTTACAGTCCTCTCCAACATAACCACTTTCCTGTTAGAAAAAATGAAGGAAGCAAAGGTCAAACTAATGATCAAAATGGAACTGGAAAATTGTATGTAAGGTAGGTTTTTCCCTACTGCTTCATTATTTTCTTCTTATTTTTCCTAATTAGAAGCTGGTTTAAAATGTTTGAACATTGTTTGGAAGAACTGTGCAGCCTTGGGAACTTGAATGATAGGACTGAGATTAAACTTATCGCTGCAGAACACAGTGTCATTTATCGAGTAACTAGTAACAAAGATTCAGAGCATAAGGTCACCATTTGGAAATGATTAGGAACTAAGGCAAAGAAACACTTGCTGTTCCCAGGATGGCCATGAGCTGAAAAGGCTTAATAGCTGCACAAAGGGCAAATGTAATCCTAGGATGCATCAGCTGCAGTCAAGACAGAGATGTGTTAGACTATACAAAGTCCTGGGGAGTCCACTTCTGAAATATGGTGTATGTGTTGGTTGCTCCTGTTCAAGAAACATGTGCAGAAAGATCTCCAGGAGATCAGAGGAGCTTGGCCTGTGAATCTAGCGAAGGACACTGAGACAGGACGGGCCCGCTGTCAAAAATGCACTGAGAGCAAACCCTAGAAAAAGAAAGTTCTTTAAATAAAAGACCATGTTAGCACAGAACAAACATGTATATAAGAAACAGGTTTAGGCTGAAAATGAGAAGACAGATCCTCACTAATATCTGCAATAGGGCTGTCCCTATTAGGACCATCAGGGCCTGGAACAGATTTTCCAAGAAAATAACTACCTGGCAGCAGGACATTAGCACTGAGAGCCAAGAGTTTCCTTCCCATTCTGTATCCGCAGAAAAAAAGGATTTGCAGATGATGGAAATCACAATTTTAAAATTATTCTACTATTCTCTAAAATTAGCTGTAAATTAATTAATCTGAGAAACATCACAGTAAGCTACTCAGTGCAAATACACACCTTACGGTACCAACGTACCCTGCGGGGCAGAGGTGGGTCTGCTGTCTCCACCAAGACAGAAATACGAAGCAGAAAGCATTTCCACACCGCAGTGTCAAGAAAAGCATTACCTAAGCAAAAGCAACCGATTAGGAAGGGCATGGATTTCAACATACAGATAGTTTTATTTAAGTTAAAAGATCAAGAATGGAGTTTAGGTACTTGATTGTTGTCAAAAATCATCAGAGCCAATGGAAATGGTAAGATAGAAGGTGGCATTAGGGGGGTGATTAATACAAGGTCATTATGCATCACTAATTCTGGTCTCACACTATCCTCCCTTCTCAGTCATCTGAGATATGAAAAAAAATTGGGGTTTTGTTGCAAACATGGTGCCTTGAGGCCTAAGTAAACTGATGTGGGTGCTGATTTCAGAAATAACTAGTAAAATCTCAGAGGACACTGGCTTCGCACCCAGTACAACCACAGCTCCCTCGAATCTTTAGTCTTCCAGCACTGACACCACATAAATGACATTGAAAGAATTAATGGGAAAACTGGAGATGACAGCTTCAATCCATGAGCTCTGGCTCAGAAAGGCAGACATAATAGAGCCCAAAGACCATCAAAATTTGAATCTACTTAGCACGTGTTGATAGCATGATTTTTTTCCCCTCCAAACTCTGTCCCTGAAATGAAGGAGACTGTTCTTCAACCCTCTGACAGATTTCTTTCTCTTAAGAGAATTGTATTTTCCCTGTGGTTTCATAGAATGGCGTTTCACACCCTTGACTGTGCAGCCACAGCCTGCACTAAGACCTCTTCAACCAACCTTCTGCCCTTTGGACTCAACAGGATTGGTTTGATTTTTTTTTCAGTTGATCACTTTGATTGCTGTGAAAATAATATTTGAAAAGACCCAGCAAATTGCCTAGTTTCCTCTACACAGACTGGGGTACAACCCTATCTGAAAGCTTTCCAACATTATTTAGGAATTATAGCCCAGTGAATATTCCCAAAGTTTGGGAAGGTTTTGCGTCTGGTTTTCCAGGAAGAAAATCCTGCCAGTACAGATTTGGCGGGGATGAAGCGGGTGCACTTGGCTGCATTTCTGTCAGACTGAGCAAAGCACACAGAACGGTTATCCCCTGCACTATAAGCCTGGGATCCGATAACACCGAGTGTGTTTTGTCCACTGTTCAGCTCATGCTTCAGCATGGAATCCCTGCCCACTCTGCTGCAGGACGCTGGGAGTCATGGTCTCCAGGGGACTGTCTGGCTTTCCTTTTCTAGGATGAACCGCTATGCCGAGCCTTCCACCTCTGGCTGCGTGGTCCTGCCCCTTCCCTGGTATTCCTCCAATGCTGCAGGGAGCCCACACGGCTGGTTGAGCCACCGGAAAACATCTTGGGATTTTGGGGTTGGGGATTTTTCCTTAAACAAGGTCAGTGTTTCATTGACTCAGCTCTCTCGATTGGATTCCTGTCAAGGGGAGTACCCCCAGTTCCAGTGCAAAGGCAGAGGAATACTGGGTAAGGGGTTGGGGTGACAAGAGCAGCTCTGATGTAGATCCATTTTGTCAGGATTGGGTTCTTCTCAGGGAAGCACATTTTAGCTGTGCTCCCACTTAATTTTTACTATAACCACATTAGGAATTTTAGTCTTTAAAACAAAATTACTAACAAAGTAGTCTGTTTACAACATCAGTCGAAATACCCTGTGACACTGCACTCAACCTTGATATTACAGGAAAAAGTAAAATCAGTGTATGTTTAATTGCAAAACTTGCCATTCTGAGATTTTTAACTAAGATTGCATTGTTTCTGCAGTATCCATTTCGGATTATTTGCTTGTCTGTGACGGAATATTGTCATAATGATCAAGACTAAACTCATGGCAGTGAAGGTCAGAATCCACAACTGACCCTCCCTGCATGTGTGCAAATGCCAGACTTTACACTGTGTGGTTTATCCTTAAATCTTGCCACCTCTACACAGACTAGGGCTGAGAAAAGACTAATCAGGCCCTGCCAAAAACAGGCTTAAGGGTTGGATAGTATTTTACAGGCAGATGAGACCACTGTCTCTACTCCCAACCTAACACAAGAGTTGGGACAGTTGTTCAAAGGTGGCTTTTACACCTTAGTGGTGCTATCATTTTTCCTTCACACCTTGACCAAAGAGTTGCAAGTAAGAACATCTAAGGCAGCACTCTGATGGTCTGCCACAAACTAACTGCGGTTTGCAGGCCAAGGAAATTATTTCATTAGATCAACCAGTATAATTTGAATAACTTGTCAGTTTAACCTGACACACAAGTAGTTCATCCAACTGGATTGGCAGTGGAGCAGACTAGGGCTGCATCAACACATTATTATTAAGATAGGAACTAAGAAAGTGGTTTTGTGAAAGAGCTTGCACCAGCATATTTTATCTCCTCAGTGAAAGACTGGATGTGAGGTAGTATATCATGCAGCTGTACAGTCTGTGATGCACAGATAAATAGTCATTTCTGAGAGAAGAAGCGACGAAAAACTAGTTCTTTGACTCTTGACCAATTTTGCAATATTCTTGTTTTCAGCTATCAAACACAATATCTCTATATTGCATGTATTTAAGGCATGACAGGATCCCTCTAAAGAGTGTGCCTACCCTGAAATGCTCTATGAAGTATTTGTGGTGTTCATAACATAGAATCATAGAATCACAGAATGGTTTGGGTTGGAAGGGACCTTAAAGATCATCTAGTTCCAACACCCTGCCATGGGCAGGGACACCTTCCACTAGACCAGGTTGCTCAAAGCCTCATCCAGCCTGGCCTTGAACACTTCCAGGGATGGGGCATCCACAGCTTCTTTGGGCAGCCTGTTCCAGTGCCTCACCACCCTCTCCGGGAAGAACTTCTTCCTGATACCTAATCTAAACCTCCCAACTTTGAGTTTAAACCCGTTACCCCTTGTCCTGTCACTACAGGCCCTTGTAAAAAGTCCCCCCCAGCTTCCTTGTAGCCCCTTCAGGTACTGGAAGGCGCTATAAGGTCTCCCCGGAGCCTTCTCGTCTCCAGGCTGAACAAGCCCAACTCTCAGCCTGTCCCCATAGCAGAGGTGCTCCAGCCCTCTGAGCATCTTCGTGGCCTCCTCTGGACTCGCTCCAACCGGTCTATATCCTCCTTACGTTGAGGGCTGCACAGCTGGACGCAGCACTCCAGGTGGGGCCTCACCAGAGCAGAGTAGAGGGGCAGAATCACCTCCCTCGACCTGCTGGCCACACTTCTCTGGATACAGCCCAGGATATGTTTGGCTTTCTGGGCTGCCAGCGCATCATTCATAAGAACACAACTAAACTGTTACATTTCCAGTAACCACACTGTGAGTCTCTGTAGTCTCCAGTATTAATGCTATCAGTCCTACAAGTATTAAAATATGCTTTGAGATTTATTTATTTTGCATATGCTCCATAAAGGAAATTCATTTCCTGATTGTTACAATGTAAGCACAAGAATGTAGTTCTCCATCTGTTCTACCTTAATGAATGTTCCTTTCAAAGTGTTTCTCAAGGTTTATCAAAAAATATTAATAGAATTATGGAATAATTAAGGTTGGAAGGAACTCTAGAGGCCATCCAGCCCAAACCCCTGCTGCAGGGTCAGCTAGAACAGGTTGCTCAGGACCATGTCCTGTTACGCTTGAATATCTCCAAGGCTGGAGATTCCACAACTGTTCTGGGTCCTTGTTCCTATGTTTAAGTACCCTCATGGTAAAAAACCAAACCAAAACAAACCAAAACCTTTTATCTAGTCAGAAATTCCCTTGTGGCAAATAGAGATTGTTGTCCTTTGTCCTTGTGCTGCATGCCTCCAAGAAAAGTCAGGCTCTGTCTTCTCTACATCCTCCCATCAGGAAGATGAAGATTGCAGGAAGATCGCCCTTAGCCTTCTCTTCCCCAGGCTCCCTCGGCTTCTCCTGGGACGTCATATGCTGCAGACGCCTGACCATCTTGGTGGCTCCACGGGACAGCCTCGCATATGCCGGCCTCTTTCTTGTCGTGGAGAGCCGAAACCCCAACACAGTAATGCTTATTAAGGTGACCATGCAGAGGGATCTCAGTAGGTTTAACAGAAGCACGGTTTCGGCCAGTCCCTTGCTGAAGTATTACATTCTTACTGATCTATTTTTAATTTGTTCTTTTTGCTGTTTGTACTGAAAGAAGTGTTACTTATTCTACTTATTCTTAAATTCAAAACATGCCTTCTGATATTTTAAACCACACTTGGAGGACAAGCACTTTGTAGAAGCATATTAGCTCTTACCCAAGAAAAAGCAGAAACTGAATAGCAACTTCAATGAAAAAGATCAAATTACTTTTTCTTCATTTTAATTTTTGTCAGTAAGAACAAAACACGAGTAATACCAGACATTTAAATGGTGTAAAATAAAAACAATTCTACATAGAAAAAGATCCTGTAGCAAACAGATACTGTAAGTTTATACAAATAATGCAGAGGTAAACAGCTTTAAATTATTTTTCCTAAAATTCTTACACATACAAGAGTCATTTCATTAAAATTTCCTGCTTGAAGAAATTTTAGTTAAATAACATACTCATGCTTCATATCAATTCTTTCTTAGAAAAAAAGAAATTTTTTTCAAGAACATTCTGTTTCAGCATGAAGTACATAAAGATTGTTTTCTAAAGATTTTTTTCTGTTCCTTTATCACTGTTGGAGTTTAGGTCTTGATATTTTGTATCTGGACAGTTCCTAAACACTCTCTTTAAGTGAGGAGAGAGAGAAAAATGTTTTGTAAAAGTAGAATAAAAGTTAAAGAGGTTAGGTGTCAACCAGACCTGTGGAACAGCATTCCACTCTGTTTTAACCTTGGCAAGACAGACCACTAATTAGTAAATGATTCAAGCTGCACTTTTAACACAGAATTACTTTAGTTGAACTTTCACCATGGGGAAAGATATTGAAAGACATTTTGCCCCGACAGTTTAATATACAAAGGAAAATTGTTTAGTTGTTCTCATAAATGAACACAAAATAAGCGGTGTTAATTCACTTTTTTTTTTTTTTGGTCAATATGAGTGTCAGAACATATTAGTCTTCCAGACTCTTTCAGAACTTAGTCTCCAGGTTAGGAAAAAGTTAAGTACCCTCTTTATTTCATGTGTTGAAATGCTTTCCTAGATATTTTTAGTAAGAAATGTAACCAGTTTTACTTTTCTTATTCTTACTATGATTCCATTAGGACTGAGTTTGGTCACAGAATTCTCTTTATCTGACAGTCTTAATATATATGCAACTTCAGTAAAATCAATGTGATGTTGAAAAATAAGTTAACCATAGAGGAATTATTCTTGGAGTTTTGTTGGGGGAGGGTTTTCAACAATAAAATATATTCTTATCTGAAAGCTCAGCTGTTTCATGGTGAAGTGTTCACTACGTTTCAGAACCTTATCTCATTTATTACAGTGTAAGGTAGCAATAAATCTATGAAATTTGCTTGTCTTATCCAAAGATATGTAACTTAGAATGTTGACCAGATTTTTTTTTTTCCTTACAACATTTCCTTACTTGGCCTTCAGTCCTAGAAACTCTAAGTTAGGAATTCCCACAGGAAATACACAGGTGAAGAGCTGGTATCCACAACAACAACCATAAAAGAGAGTAGTATGATTGTTGCTCTGTCATTCTTTTTGGTTAGGATAAATGTATTATCCCATGCAGAAAACTACTTACTATTACATTTATGAAAGAAGAAAAACAATGGCTAGACTAATTTACATTAATTACTTGCATGATTTTATTAAAAATTCACTATTTTGTGAAAACTGTAGTTTTTGTTGTGTGCCCTGTTTCTTTTATTTACATTTTTTCCCTGTGCAATACACATTTTTCTGGTACACCCACCCCCAACAAGCACTTGATCCACCAATATCCCTTAGTCCACCACTACCACTCAGCCCACTCACACCACCAAGATCCTTACTACCATGACTCAGCCTACTAAATCAGACAGTGATACCAGCCACAAATTCAGCAGTGACATCATGACACCTCAGCATTACAGTGATCACATCCAGGACAGCTTCTGTTTCTATAAGCAGTATGTAGAGATCAATGGTTGCCCAAACCATAAAATCACAGAATGGTTT
>NW_010247803.1:0-850 GCF_000690775.1 Eurypyga helias
GCAGCATTGCCACTCCAAACAGTGGCAGATTCTAAATCTGTCGGTATCTAGAGGCTGAAATCATTATTCCTTATCCCAAAAGTTTTCATGTTTTCTGCATCTGTATCAGATTTTAAACTCATACAATAATGAAACAGCCACATGATACCCAGTACTAATAAAACTGCCTGCAACAGCGAGTTCCCACTGAGTCGACTTCAAAGACCACTCAAAATACAATGATACTGCTGGTCTCAAAACCTGTACCTATTTCCAAATTTGGCTTTTTACAAGGCACATGTATGACTTACCATTAAATAATTCCAAGAATACTTTTTCCTAAGTCATTACACCAGCCCTCTAATAAATTGAAAAAAGATCTCCCTCCTTATCGTCAGCTGTAGATGAGGCTGTCACCTTTTTGTTTCCTGCAGTGCCAACAGAATTTGGACACCAAGCGACACTAACATATATCGGCGGGGCTACTCCTTTGCTGGTACAGCTGGTGTTCTCTCTTCACATATATCTGTGCACCCGAGACACTTCTTTCTCAGTCTCCACCACCAATGACTTCTCTATCTGCCTGCAGGACAGGCGCCTAACAGTTGGAACGGCTGGGTCCAACCCGCTGAATCCTCCTTCGTCAGCGAGTTTAAAAACCCCCTAGTGATACATTACACTGTTGGTACAAACAGAGGGGTACGAGGAAGCAATCTTCCTATGGGAACAACACTAGTACGCTTTAATTTAGGGATTTTTTTGAAGGAAGAATTAACAAGTAATGAAACGTCAGACTTCTGCAGGATCTTGGATGCAGGGCTTCTCAGAGCCAGCAGACAGGCACATCAGAGGTCTGAGAAGCGATATATAC
>NW_010247803.1:865-1187 GCF_000690775.1 Eurypyga helias
TTTTTTCCCTTTCATTTTGCATTGTAAATTATATTTGACAAGTTCACTGTTTTCCAGTTCTGCAGTTCACACACAAATATTTTCAGATCTTTGTTCATGTCGTTAAAAAAATGCTTACCTGCTGTTGCTTTTTGCATATCTTCAGATTTTGCCTGCATATAAACTGAGAT
The DNA here is from genome assembly GCF_000690775.1 of Eurypyga helias. Taxonomy (NCBI): domain Eukaryota; kingdom Metazoa; phylum Chordata; class Aves; order Eurypygiformes; family Eurypygidae; genus Eurypyga; species Eurypyga helias. Next base: position 1,036 of record NW_010247803.1, read on the forward strand.
GGTTTCAATGTCTTCTAAGCATGAAGCTTCACACAGAACCAAACAGAAATTTAACATTAAAAAAATCCCAGTAACAACTTTAACTGATCATTTATCTATACACATGGATGAAGGATATAGGTATGATACTTAGAATCATAGAATCATTTAGG
>NW_010247803.1:1484-2543 GCF_000690775.1 Eurypyga helias
AGCGGGTGAACCCCCCCCTGCCATACAGGGCTACCCCACCCCTCTCCTTCCTTGCCTGTCCCTTCTGAAGGGTTTACAGCCACCCATTGCAGCACTCCAGCTGGGGGAGTCATCCCACCATGTTTCCGTGATGGCAACTCTACCGGTTTTCCAGCTGGACAATGGCTTCCAGCTCCTCCTGTTTGTTGCCCGTCTGTGTGCATTGGTGTAGATGCACTTCGGTTGGGCTACTGATCCTGCCACATTTTAGGGGAGATGCCCTAATTCCCATGTGACCATTCCCAGACGCTTCCGTGGTTTCTGGCACATCAATAACACTTGCATCTCTGCTGCCGCATGGATCTCCATTCCCTACCTCTGCTGAGATGGCAGGCGGAAGGACCTCACTAGCACACCTGACCTTCAAATGCTGGCTTGTCCCTAGCGAGCCTGGTTTTATCCCTCTCCCCCTGCAAATCTAAAGCTCTCCCACTGCGCCCTGCGACCTCCTGTGCAGAGATTTGTTTCCCCCTCTGAGACAGCTGTACTCTGTCTATTGGCAGCAGGACGGGTGTGGCATAATACGACTTGTTTATATAATTATACAGAGTTCTGTTTCAAGATAGTGTTACAAAATTTTGCAATAAAAACAAGCCCTTATTTGTACATAACTTGGGGAAAACCAGCACGTGAAACCATGTTTTTCTGTACAAACCAATTATATAGTAACGTCTTGATTTGGGTTTTCTCCAGTACACCTGCAAACCAGTTTTGTGATGAAGTTCACTTCTCCATAGAACTGACGATTCCATGGAGACAAAACAAGAGGATCCTATTACCAGCTACTTGGAGGTTGATTAGGAAAGGAAGACCTTGACTATACAACATAATAAATACTTACTACTGAGTCAAACTTTAAATTGCCTTTATTCTGAATGTGGGTTATTTCAGCTCTAAACAAGAAAAATAAAATTTTGGCTTTCATATCTAGTAAGCAAGGCATGATTCAGCTCAGAACACCATTATACAGATAGGCATTTTATACTCATAATAAGTATTCCTAGAACCATAGAATGGTTT
>NW_010247804.1:0-851 GCF_000690775.1 Eurypyga helias
ATGTCCTGGTGAGTCTGGCAGATGCCATGAAGTGTCATTTCTTACGTATCTTTTGGCCTACTCTAGTCATATAAAACTCAGTTATGATTCAGGGTACTTGTTTTCCTCAATCCTGAAGATTTCTGCCCTTGATGTTTTAGTCAAAGTAGTTTTCAAACTTGTCTCTTTTTACATTGCATGCTTTAGGAAATTATTTGTGTCCATTTCCATATTTAGATTTCTAAATATCTGGATCTGGAAAAAGGGGCAAGAAGACAAAGTTTGCTAATAATAGAAAGCTGTTCAACATTGCCCATCTGAGAGAACACAGTGGGGAAAAAATAGAGACATTTGACAAACAAAAGTGCTGATCCAGCTAAATATGTATGTCTTCATGGGGAAATCTAATCCTAATTTGAAACACAGAATGGCAGACTGTGATTTGACCATTAGTCCTTCAAGAGAAGATAGTAGGGTTCTAGAGGGTGGTACCATGAAAATTCTACAGAGTAGTGGTCCAAATGAAAAATAAAAAGGTAAATCAAATGTTTGAGTTGTTCTCTCTTCCCTCCCTCTCCCTAATAGAGTGAACATCATCATGTTGCTGCCTATATCATGCTTAGTCTGTACTCTAAATCCTGGCTGCATTTCTGGCAGCTCCTCACCGGAAGAACAAACTTGAGCCAGAAGAGTTTCAGAGAAGGGCAGAAAAGAAGATGGGTTTGTCTGAGTAAGCTGGGAAATACGCTGCCTAAAGGGTGGTGCAGGAAAGTTCTACAACATCCCGAGAGGCAGGGAGAGAGGGAGCAGTGCTTATTCTCTTATCTCTTCTCCAAGAGATGAACACGAGCCATGCTGCAAACAAATGACAG
>NW_010247804.1:882-1354 GCF_000690775.1 Eurypyga helias
ACCTTGACAAAGGGTGTTGTAAATACAGCAGGTCTGTATGGGGTCAGGAGAAGGCTATGAAGGTTCGCTCAAGCTGGAACAGTTCTGGGCTTGGGGAGGTATAATGACAGTCTACCCCAGTCTTAGGCTTTCTCCCCTGGGTATGCATTTACAGGCACTGTTTTGTACAGGATACTAGCCTAAACATTTGAGTCAGTGCAGCTGTTCTTAAATGATTGCTATTTTCCCAGTTCTCTGTTTACAATGACTCCAAAAATCAGTTATGGACAGAGTACAGCTCTCTAATCTTTTTCTAAGTGACAGTAGAAAATTTACGTTGAACAGGGAAACCAGCTGAATAACTTGAATTAAAAGCTCAAACTTCAGCCCCTCACTGCCACTGGAGCAGGACTTTAAATCTAGTATGAAAACCAAACCATATAGATGGTATTACTGAATCTTTTTCTTGCTGTTTTGCAGCACGAACGGGACA
>NW_010247805.1:0-7368 GCF_000690775.1 Eurypyga helias
GGCGGGGCGACCCTGCCCGGAGCTCCTGGGACAGGGAGAGATCGGGGGGGCCTTTCTCCCTTTCCCTTGCGCACTTTCCAGGATTGCTGGCCGGTGCCAGCCCGGCCCGGTGTCGCCCTGCGGTGCTTACCGGCCTACCCTTTCCGCCCTGGGGCTCGGGGGATGCCGCTCGGTACGCCCGCGGTGGGGTCTCGGCGCTTGCCGTCGTGTTCGCCGCTTAACGGAGGCCGGGGTGACCGCTGCCGCTGTCCCCGGCCGAGTGTGCTGGGAGCTCGTTTTCTGGTTCTTCCTACCCCTCAGACTTTAGCTTTTAGTCTTTAAAGGCCTCGCTTCTAGTCCGAACGCTGTGCGTTCCGGTTAGGCATACGGCTGCCGTTGGAACCTTGGGCAGCACGAGTTGAAAGTGATGTTACTGTGCGCTGATGACTAAGTGTTTCGTATGTGCTGCGTTTCTGCTAATGATAGTCTGCCTTGTGTTCTCAAATCCTAACTCTCGAGCTACCTAAATACTACTGTTTAAAGAGAAGTGCCTTCACAAAATGCCTTATAAGGTTAAGGCTTATGATTTAATAGCAGAACAGATTCTGAAGGCTCACGTTATCACCTTGATTTTTGTCCTGTTCTCAGTAATGCTGTCTGCTAACTTCTAAAGAATTGGAAAGTGATGTTCCATGCAGGAAATGTGACAGGGTGTCTGCTCGAAAATAAATTTTTTTTCATTACCTACTAGTACTGAATGGCACGTGTGCAGTGGTACAGAGTAAAATGCTTGTATTGTACATGGCCTCAGAAAACATTTTAGTGTTGCGAGTTGTACGTTAAGTCTTTTAGGATGTCTGTGCTGGCTTAACCTTTTTAGATGCTGTGCAGTTGGTATAACTGCAAATTTCTAAGGAGTTGGGAGTGTGTATATGAAAGTGTGGTTTTAGCACTGCAGTGTATACTGCTCTTAATATTCTTTTTTTCTAAAATAAAGGAACACTGCCACAACATGGGCCACTAATGGACTTTGAACTACTTGTGAGGTTCTGTGTAGTACAAAATAAATAGTAGGTGATGCTGAAAAAGAGCCTTGGGTACTTGTTCACTCTTACTGTGTATTATGGTGAATATTCCTGTGGGTTGGGTATCTCAGAAGTATTAATAGCGAAACTTCCCCTCAAATCTAAGGAAACATTAGAGATGTGCTAGGAACAACACAGTGGGTACTTAATAAACAGAGATTGTTGCTCTCTTTGCTCTACAGAGCTAAAAAGGACGTTTTAAACTTCATTACTCTATGCTTATACTCTGCTGTTGGATGGATCTCTTGGTAGGTCATCTGGTCATGGTGTGGCATTTATGGCAAGTGGGTAGCAGCTCTGATTGTCATAGAGGTAATTAATATTTGCTGTGCTACAGAAATGACTAGTAGCTTGTAGGTGTCGGAGCCACAGCTTAAGTGTAGCATTGAGCAAGCAAACCCTTAAAGTGCATCAAAAAGATCATGTGTAGCTGAATTCTCATATCCTGTACAGAAAGAGTAGAGCTGAGTAGTCTGTCATGTGATGCATCTCGGTGTTTTTTTGTTAATCATATTTTTTAAATCTATAATGGAACACCTAAAATTACAAGCAAAAGAACAAGTTGGAATGCGGACTTGGGTCACAGATGTCATAAAATGGACCTTTAAATTGCTTCAAAATATTGACAGGAAAATGTCTCTGGATACTATGGCTTGAGAGCTTGTTTTGACTGGAGGGGGTGTGTGTGTGCTTGTAGAGGAGTGGAAGCACGTGCTTGTGCTTGATACTGAGATTTTGTTTCACTGCTGTGATTAGGTTTCTGATTGCTACTTCTAGCTTTTAACTGACTGTACTGTGTTTTTCAATTCGTTGGCTTTCCTGTTTTGAGCCTCCTTAGCCATATATGCATCTTATTGACTGTAAAATACAGTGTCAGTTGCTGTTGAATTTTATTGTATATGATATGTGCTTGTGAAGAATTATATTTATTGTTTTCCTACATCTTACAGTTCTAGAAGAAAGTTTTATTAAGTTCTTCCTCTAGCAAATTAAAACATCCCTTAAAATAAGGAGAAACTAGGATATCTGATTAAGCAACAAAGGGACATTTTTGCAAAACTTTTTTTTGAGATTTAAAAGATTAAAGTCTTAATCTGATAAGGTGGCTTTGTTTCATGGCATCAGCTCAGAGTATTGCACCAAATGACTTTTGTTCCAATAAAGCCAAAATTAGATATATACTTAGTTCCTGATTCAGCAGAGGAGCCACAGTGATGAATCATATAAAATCACTAGATACTGAGACGAGAGGCTTCCAGCCACAGTAATCTCTTCTTTTTTTTTTTTTTTTTTTTTTTAAATCAGAGTACTGTGCAGTGCTTTATTACAGTATGTTTGCAACAAAAAGGGTGATGAGACCATAGCCTTCTGGAAGCTTTATGCAGTGATGTTGGCTGGTGGTTCCTGAAGTGAGCCCAGTGATGGGGGAGAGCACAGGAAGTCTTTAAATTGGTCAGCGTGAATCTTTTATCTAACGTATATGTGTGCTTTCCTGTCTGAATTCCAAGAAGAAAGCATTATTCTGTTGTGAAGTTAACCTGTGTATAGCCAAATAGGAGAGTTTTTCTTTTGTGCTAGTAACAGAAGGCTTTTAGTGAAAGAGAGCTGTTTCTCTCTGCACCCCTCTTCCCTAAATGCTAGCTAGAGGGAAATGGTGACTTGAACTTCCTTTGAGGTTAGGAGGCTGCTGGGATGTGATGCTGTAGTTCTGTTACCTTCAAGTCGTGTAGTTAAGAGATTGATAACACTCAAATTGAAATTAAAGTAGCTGCTAATTCACATAAGAAAATGTTTATCTAGAATAAAGTGAAAAAGTTGATACAGGAAAGGTAGGGGTTTTTCTTTTTACAAGCAATGAGAACCTGTTGTCAGACCTGGTGAGACAGTTGGAATTGGTTCCCAGTGACTGAAATGCTGAGGTCAGTGCTTTTGTCTTGATAAAATAATTCTGATGTATAAATTGATATCAAGTGAACTGTACTGGAATTACTCCAATATTAGACTTGCTGTCAACTAACAGAATGTGACTACCTGATTTTTTTTTAATAGTTTAACTACTCAGTACACAAAAAATGTATCTATTTTAAGTGTGGAGGACTGCAAATACCCCACCCAAGAGAGCTGTTGATGTGGTGCTAATCATACTGTACAGATCATGATTGCTCTGCTGGATTTGCATAACCTGGAAAAGCTGTCTCATTTATCTGAGAGAGCTGAGGTGTGGGGGGGAGAAAATGCAAGGAGGTCCGGGGCTATATTAAAAGAAAGAAGCTTTTTCTACAGGCACATACAGAGAATGGAATTTTAGCTCTCGTAATTGCATTACCATTTTCTTCTAAGTAGTCTTCAGATAGTCATAAGGCACTAGAGTCAAAATACCAAAATGAGTAGCTTACTTCAAAGAGCTGTTAGAGGTTACTGATCTTTGAATTAACTCTGGTCCTATATCTTTTTGGGTTTTTGAAAGTCCTGACAAAAATGAATTGTCATAGCAAGGAAAGTAATATGGAAAGAAGTTACTGACTGTAAGTCAAGTCGCAACTCACTTAAATCTGTAGTACTCAGTTTGGTAAATTCTTGGGAGATTAGAATCCTCTTCCATGTGACATTACCTAATGCTGTCTAGACTGTACTACACTCTTGGCAGCTGACTTTTTTCCTAAACTCCCTCAGAACACTAGTTAAGGCTCTTCATTCTGTGTTGGGTCCCCCCCCAAATTTATAAAAATTGCGTAGTCCTGATGTTCGCCTAATTATTTTTTTGTCTAACCTCAGGATGAGTGAAGAGTAGTAACCTTGCCCTTCCATGAGATAAGTGGAACTTGAAGGGGGTGTGTGTGTGTGTGTGTTTTGAAAGGTAGATAGTGGTTTGTCTTTGGCATGTTTGCCACTGTGGTTGTAAAATGCACTTTACTGGTGGTAAATATGCCAAAGTTAGCCATGCCTCTTAATTTATAACAATGGAGCCTGGTGACAGTTTTTGTCAAGTATATGAACACAATGAAGCATTTTATCTGTAGTACAGTATTGACTGTTTATCACAACATGCTCACAAAGCCTTCTGCTCATTATTAACCATGACTACTTTGAATACCAGGTCTCAATGTTGTTATTTGGTAAGCTTTTTAGACAAAGTTGCTTGTAATCAGGCTATCTGATACAGGATATTGTGCCTCTCTTTTTGGCTAGGGTCCTAAAACTTTACGTAGACTAAAATATAAATAGTACAGATTCATCAAATTTCAATACAGAGAGCAAGTACAGTAGCCCACTGCTAAATACCCTTGCCACAGTCTCCTGTGGGTTGTGGTGGGTTTTTTTTTTTTTTTTTGGTTTGTTAGTTTTTAGGAGATACTAAAAAGTCTTACTCAAATGTATGGGTCTCCAGATACTTGGATATGTAGGAAAGGAAATACTCCTAGTGCTAAGAGTAGAGTACTGTTAAAAGCTGTAGTGACCTAAAGGGCTGACGGGTGATGATACTTAAGCAAAACTTACCTATGGTGTTAAGCCTACTTTATTATTTGCTCTGTCACGTAGTGAAGATGTTTGTTCTGTTAACTGGGCCAATGCCTAAAGCCATGGTGATACAACTTTATGGATACTGAGTTTTGTGGGTTTTCTTTAAAAAAAAAAAAAATCCTGTTTCTGTGAAGGATTGTTCTTTTGGTCCAGAAATGTGATTCTCAAACACTTACATGAAATTCCTATCAACTGAGCAGATTTGATCCAGTGTTGTGACAAAAGCAAATAGTGCTCAGAGGACACGGAGTTTTACAGTAGAATGTCAAGTACTATAGTGCAGCAGATAAGTAAAATATTGTCAGGTAAGCTTGATTCATTGTGCTTAACCATATCTCCTCTTAATGTGGCCCAAGCACTGGTGAATTAAAACTTCTGAAGCCACCGCTAAGCGTTTGGCTTTTCAACTCTGGTGTAGTAGAACAAGTTGCGATATGAAGGCTAGATGCTGATCAGGTAATCCTTAGGGACAGCTAGCTGAAAGCCATAAACTACTTTCTGCAGAGTTTTTGATTTGAGAACAAAAGTTTTCCTGATGTTTATAATTAGCTAGTCTGCTGTTAAGCTGTTACAAGTTGTCTACAGTGTTTAGTACTTTTAACATACTCTCTGGAACTTTCTTGAAGTTGATTTTATGCCACCTCACTGTAGGCTGAATGCTTGAGTTATGCTAAATACAATGGTCATAATGATTAACTTATTTGTTAGCTGGAAGGTTTGTAAATTTATTTTTTTTTTCTTTCCTCTGGTCTGTTTATCATACTTCATAGAAAGCTTTGGGGGAACATGCAATTTACCTCAAAAAAGAGGAGTTTGAATTGTCTTGTCTTGGGTCACACAGATGCCAGAGTTGATGTTAGGGAAGTAGTTGAAGAGCAGGAGCTGCTCTAGCAGCTGAGTGTTGGAAGATGTTATTACAGGCAGCACTCCAGAGAGGCACTTCTCAAACAGTTTTTAGGCTGGTGTAATTTAACTACCGTGGTCTTCTGTGTGTAAACTGGTTGCTCGTGTAGTTGAGCAGCAAGGTGGTTCAGGCATCTGATCTGGCCCATGGCTCTTTCCACGTACATGTGACTGAACACTGACCAGGTGTTGAACTAATACAGAGAGCTCATGTAATGTTGCTATAGTCCAGCCTGCAATAATCTGGGATAAATGTATGGTAAAATACCACTGAGTTCTTGTTTGTACCCAAATGAAAGTTGAGGTGGAACTGGAAGGAAAACTGTGTATAATTTGAAGCAAAAGATAAGTTAACCCTTGGCAACTGAATTGTCTGATGTTAACCTGTTGCTGCTGGTCTTCAGAATGGGAGGGAGCAGATTCCTAATGTGTCAACTCCTTCAGACCCTGTTTTAGTCTATTAAACTTGTATTAAACTATACCCATCTTTAGCCACCAAATTACATAATCAGTAATAGAGGTGGTGTTTGAAAATGTGGATCAAGCAGTCTTGGAGAAGAACAAAAAATTAGACGAACCTTGCAGTATGCTCTAGTCCTGTAAAACACTTTCAGAAGATAACATAGTGGAATTCTTGGAGCAACTTGTATGCTTATTCTGAGGCTTTTCTTATCCTGCCACTTGTTTTCCCTTTGTGTATTAGCTGAGAAGCGTATCAGTGAGCTGTTTGGAACAGTGTCTGGGGGCGGGGGAAAAATAACCAACCAACATAATAAAACCAAAACCAACCAAACAATAACAAAGCCCAAACAAACCCCACCACTGCTCCAAAAAAGGCCCACGTGGGTAGAGTTGCGGGCTCACTTCAGCAAAATAATGGAAAAGATACAGACAAGAAAACTTGCAGAATACTAGTCTTCTGAGGCTTTCAGTAACAAACTCAAAGCATTTTGTTCTAGTAGCTCACTAATAGTGAACTACTTTGCCTAATTTCTGCAAATTAAAAATCCTGCTAGGCTGGTTCTTGCCCAAACTTCATGTGCTCTTGTGAAATGCTTAGAGTTCAGCTTAGATTTATCTGTCCTGTGAGTTTGGATTCTTTCCACACAACTCTTATCCTTCCCAAATCATTCAAAAGAACAGCAAAAAGATGTAGTAAATGCGTGGTTTGAGCTAAATTTATTTAGAATAGACTCCTGGCAAACTGTAGTGAAATGACAGAGTGGCTTAGTATTGACTCAGCCTTCTGGCTTAAAGAGTATTTTGATCCAGAAATCTGTCTTTTATTGATTCAGATGTTTTTATTAATAAATTGGAAGTCGAATGAGACATTTGTATGTAAAACTTAACTCTAATCTGTTTTGCTTTCCAGGCATCCTTTCTTACAAAGAAGCTAAATATTGGTGGGAAAAGAGTAAACCTTGCAATATGGGTATGTTTATTTTCCTCTATTTCCTCTCCTAGCTAAATAGAATATTTTCCTGAAAATTTACTTAGGCTTACTAGAACTCAACTGTTAGGCACTTTTAATAAAGTAAAATTTCAAAGTATTTGGAATTTCTTGAAGTATTGTTTGCTTTGTCTTAAATGCTAAAAAGTATATTTTAAATGCAGGATACAGCTGGTCAAGAAAGATTTCATGCATTGGGACCCATCTACTACAGGGATTCTAATGGTGCCATTCTAGTATATGATATAACAGATGAAGACTCTTTTCAAAAGGTACTGGGCAGATTTTTACCTGTATGTGCAATGTAAACTGGTTGAAAGATAATGTGTGATACGTGTGTGTAAATGGGAATCTTGTGTTTTCAGCAATAGCAATCTATGTGACACCTGCAAACATAGACTGTATTGTGCTGGATTCAGTCAGGAAAAA
>NW_010247806.1:0-21873 GCF_000690775.1 Eurypyga helias
TGGAAGTAGACTCGGCGTTTACGGGCTCCAGACTGGAGCGCAGAGTCGGCTTCGAGCGCCGTGAGCTACTTCTGCGGGTGGGCCTGGTGTAGAGCTGCGGGGCTGCTCTGCGTGGGGACGGAGTAACTTACACAGGCTGTGTTCGTGATGGAAGCGTAAAATACTCGGACAGAGCAGAGGAAAATACGTTCAAAGTTCGTTTCTTTTCCAAACTTGTTTACAATTGGCTGATTTTCTGAAAAACTTGCTCTCCTGAGGCTATTGGGCTTTTTAACACATCGAACCTGTCTGACTTCCAGGTTTTGACGAGGTGGGGGCGTTACAATCAGACCTAACGCAGAGTCAAGAAAAGTGATGTTCAGCAATTAGAGCCAGTTAGAGCTTCAGGTTGCCAAAAAGTTTTCCCCGTATGTGCACCGTCATGCTGAAAATCATCTCTCTCTCTCTTTCATGTTTTGAACATGTGAGCAAACTTTTATGTGTAATAAAAAGTGGAAACGATTTGTGGATTTAGAAGCTTCATTGTTCATGAAACCAGTTGAGGTTCTGTAAAAATGTCAGGGCTCTTTTTAAAATAAATTCACTGGTGTATGAAATACTTTAAAACTTGAATTATGTAGCTAAGGAAATTCGGATGTGTAAAATGTCTCTTAACACATTAGTTGGCTGTTGGACTTGATATTTTGTGTGCAGTGATCTTGGTGGAACTTCTCAGCGTGGTCAGTGGCCCTGCAGAAAGGGGAAGGAATAAATGTGGCTGCAACTTTTGAATTTCTAGCAGTACCAAAACACAGTGAAAAACGAAGGACAGCAACCGTGGAACAGAGTGATTGGGATGCTGACAAATTGATTTTTACGTAACGCTGCAGTGAGATAATTAATAAGTAGGTCTGCTACTACTGATGTAGAAGTGGCTGTGGGGAAACGATGAACCAGAGTAAAATGTTTTAAAGCGTGTTTCCTGTAATTTAGAAGATACTGTCATGCTACAGGGTTCAGTAGGATGATAGCTGTTTTTAAGCACTGTTGGGTGTTAATTTTAAAAAAGTGTTTTGCAGGTTAATTGCATACACATTAGTCTTCATCTGAGGAAAAAAATGGCACCTGTTGGTGCTGAATAAAAGGATCTTGCATTAACAGTGTTCAAATTAAGAATATTATTGGTTTGAAAATTTGTTAGAATAGTAAAGAATTGTCAAATATATGATGTAATTTAAAAGTTAGGGCTAAATTAATTTTGTAACAGCTATGTGTAAATATCTAGACCTGTTGGTTAGGGTTTATGTGTAACATTGAAGTAGCGAGAGGTACATTGGCTTGTGGGATGCACTTCATTGTGTGATCAATACCAACGTTTGTCTAGTGTTGTGAAGAGATGGTTTTCTGTTGTGTATGCCTGGCTTGTTGGTGCTCCCTGCAGGCTTGTTGAAGCCCTTGCTTTAGGATAAGCACTGGCTCCGGGCGGGTGCTGCGTGCCTGAGAGCTGCCCTGTCCTGAAAAGTGGGGTGTGCAGTCCAGGCTGGCGCTTCTGGGGCGCAGGGGCTGACATGTGCCGAACCCGGAGCGCGAGGAGGCACCGGGGCTGGCAGCGTGAACTGGGTGCTGGGAGAGCTTCAGTAACTCGGGGTGAGGAGAAGTACAGCAGTCCCAGAAAACAAGATTGTTTACCAGGAGGAGAGGAGGAGGTTGTCCGTGTGGCAAGCGTCGAAGGCAGAGTGTTGGCAATTGCGGTGAAGCTCCTGTGTGAGAAAAGTTCGAAACCCCCTGCTACAACCCCACCTGCAAGCAGGGTTGTTCCCTGCACTGGGGGCGAAACCCCGGCTTGGCCTGGGTCTTATATATGTTTACTCTTGGAAGTTGGCTGTGCTGCTGTGACCAGGAAAGGAATGCTTAATCTTCCTTTCCCTGGAGAGGAAGTGGAACATAATGTCAGAGCAAGTTTGAACTTGTCCTCCCGTATTAGCTATGTTACAAGCTGTCTTATCACTTGAACAGCGACATCGTAAATGTGCTTTTCAGAGGCTTGCAGGGTGAACAGTGCTTCTTCATTCCCACGGGTGTATTGCACACGTATGCTTCCCAGCGATGCCTTACCTTACAATGAGAGTACGATTGATTTTGGCCTGGGAGTGGTATGCCAAGTGTGAGCTGTGAGTGACTTTACTGCTGGTTTGGAAATATCTGTAAAGGAGAGGTACAGAAATACTGACAGAACTGTAACAGAGTAATAGAAATGTTATAATTAGGCAGCCAGGAAGGGTTTGAAAGATTATTTTACCCAAATGCTAATTAACCCATGAAGCAAGTGAGGAAGGAGAGTCATTGAATCTTGGGACAGTAGTACTTTAAAGAGACTATTCATGTGTAAAGGAAAGGATCAAGAAGACAAAAGCAATAAGCACGCGGATTTCACTGGACTTTTTCTCTTGCTCTGCTCTTTCTCATTAGATGCCAAAGCTGCTTCTTGGAGTAGCATAACTGTAAATTAAACTTAATACTTTTTTTAATGAATTTGGGTTTCTTGGGGGTACACAGTATTTATAGAAAAGCTGGCTGTTTGGCAATGCTGAAATTCTTACTAATGAGTTAAGTCTCTGAGTAGGAATGGAATTCTTTGGAAGTCTGGATTAGCTTTTGTGGGAAAGATCTGTATTATGCGGGGGATGTGGGGGGAATGTTGTTTGCTTTCGTTAGGAGTCTGATTAATGAAACCTTTGTGTAGCCACTGGTCTTACATTCAGCTAAGGCTTCAGTGTGTGCTATAAACATTCCCAGGATCATGGATGGAACAGGAGAGAGCAATGAGCTGCTCTACATGTTTCAAAAGCAAGAAGTTGCGGAGGGTAGAATGCAGAGAAAACTTTTTCTACTATATTCGACTTGGTTCTCTTTCTGCCTGAGTATTTAACTCTTGCTGCTGCTAAAGGAAGGTACCGTGTGGTAGCTAGGATGGCAGTTGTTTTAGGAAGCAGCTGTCCTATGCATTTGGTGAATTAGTTTTTTCATTTCCCTGTTTAACCATTACTACTACTCCATACAATTTAAAGGGATTAATTTAATATATTGATGTGTTGTCAGCATTTGTAACTCTTAAATCTCTTTTGAAATTGTCATCTGATGCTAGTCAGGGAAGTTTTAATTCCTCTCTTTCGCCTTCCTATATTGTGAAACGTGCTTTAAAAGCCTTTTTAAAATATAAATTTATGTTTGAGCAATTAAAGCCAGGATGAATGGTCTGTTTTATAAAAGAGCAGTGTCCTTAAAGTGTGATTGATAAATTAATGTGTTATTGTTAGTTCCTAGTGGCTACATTGTTTTATGCAAATGCTTTTATTTATATTATTTTCTGGAATCAAGTCTTTCTTTTTTTTTTTTAATTAGAGGTGGAGGCCATAGTTCTCACAGTTATCTCTTAGTATCAGATTCAAAATAAAACCTGAAATAAATGTATTTTTGTGATTCATTTCACTTAGTGACATGCTTAATTTTCATGAGAGAGGCAAGGTTTTTTTCAAGGACTTACCCACGATGCAAGCATATGAGTACTGACAGGGTTTTTTTCTTAAAAATTGACTGTTGTAACTTTTGTTACGAGTATAGTGAACAGATAGAAATAGACTTCTCGGGGAAGAGCTTTGAAGCTACACAAGTTAATCTGTGTAGTCCCTCATTCTGTCTGTGCATGATCACTTTGAGTTTTTCCTTTGTGTTTTCACACTTACCTTCTTCTTTCACTCTGACTGTTTGGTTAAAAAGATGTGTTTAATAATCTCCATCAGCCTGACACACATACAACTGCTTGGTTAAATTTTCCTTTTGAGATTTAGTGGAATGGAAGAGAATCCAGCAGTCGGGGCAGAATACAGTTGAATGGCTTGAAAGTAAAATTTCTTCAGTTTTAGTTTATGTATCTCAGTGGACAGAGAAATTTTGGTCTTTATGCTGACTTATTTTTCAACATGTATTTCTTTTTGTAACTATGCTTGCATCTATATAGAAGTAGGACTTGTTTCTCTGTACGTAAGTATGTAATTACTTAGGTGTATGTATACTTTTCCTTTCCTCTTGCTTTTTAAGGCATGCGAGATCAAGAAACTATGTTTCAGAATCTGAAGTGTACAAACTGGAATCTGTACCCTTGGATTTTGGCGATTACCATCCACTAAAACCCATTACAGTGAGTTTCTTGTGCTTTTGGAAAATGAATGAATTATATCTGACTGTTTCTCTTTGTACTTCCGCTCCTTTAGAATTAAAAACCTTTGAAGGTGGTGGTGGTACTAGTGAAGTTGGTTTCCGTGTTAGTGGCATGTTTTTTTAGAGGCATCAAGGTTTATTCTGTTGTTTGTCCTTTACAAGAATTTGCTGGTGCTCTTATGTGTCAAAACCAGGCTCCTCCTGACTAAAATAGCATTTCAGCTTGTGGGTTTTCTTGGTTGCATTAAATGCTGAATAATGGGTAAGTTTAAAATCAAATTGCAGCATTACAAATAACCTGCGTAATTGCTTGATGTAAGGTTTGGTTTTGGGTTAACTTCCAGTCAGCTGTATGCTTTAAAACATTTATCACTTCATTAATGTATGAGAGGCTTTTAAAAATGTGGATGTATAAAAAAATCCAGCTTGAAAGAGATGATAGTCACACGCTAATAAATGATAAATGAACAGCAACTTCTACTCGGGAAGGTCAGTAGGGAGATAGGACGAGGCCTTCAGAGTAGATTTGCTGTTTCAGGCTTGAGTGTTGTACAAGAAACACAAAGATGAGACTGGCAGAGGAGATCAAATAGCAATAAAGAGGTTGGACCAGGGGGAGAAAAACATTAAAATGGAGGGGTACTAGAAAGAAATTTAGAACGGTGGTTCTTACAGTTCTGTAGACCCAGAATTGGAAGGAAAAAGAAAAGAAGTCATGGAAACGTTAGTGCAGAGAGCCTCCAGTTTCAGGGGAAAAGAGGTGCTTCAGTTTAAATGCTCATGCTAAAGAGTTTCTTGTAGGTGGGTCCTTGCTTCCTTTGCAGCAACACAATTTATGTAGTACATATTTTGATGATTTAAAGGAAATAGGGGAAGAGAAATTATTTTTATTTAGTAGTTTTGAATTTTTCTTTCAGGTTACTGAATCAAAGACCAAGAAAATGAACCGGAAAGGAAGTACTTCTTCTACCTCCTCCTCTTCTTCTAGTTCTGTGATGGACCCATTAAGCACTGTATTGGATGGTACTGATCCCCTGTCATTATTTGCAGCAGCTGCAGATCCTGTGACGACTACTGCTGCCATGGTAACACTGGAGGGCAGTTATCGCAACTAGATAAAAAACCCCCAGAAAACCCCAAAACAAAGCCACAAAGCCAACCCTGGATAAAACAATATTTGTCTTGCCAATTTAGAGGTTAATGCTACTAGAGAATATACTGTGTTAATAGAATAAAGTATTCTTTTTTGTTGACATTTATTGAAATATGGGGCTTTTTTTAGTAATTTTTTTTTTTTAATCAGTAAGCACTTGAAATGTTAAGTTGACCTTTATCAGCCTTCTCTTTTTTTTCCAGATTTGTATTTAACGTTTGCACTCGTACTCTCCTCATAGGATAGTACACGAAAGAAACGGGATAAAGATGACAGCTCAGCAGTAGGAAGTGACTTTGAACCATGGTTGAGCAAACGTGGTGAAATACTTGCTAGATACACAACAACAGAGAAGCTCTCTATTGTAAGTGGCAACTTCTCTAGTGTTATTTATTTGTACTAGATCTGTAATGGATTTTGGATGTTGCTGTTTTGTAATTATTTCGTGTGTAAATACCGGTACTCTAAATTTCAGGTTAGTGTTGTAGAAAGCTGTACCGTACAGTGATTGTTTTGGAGCCACATCCAAAAGTCTGTTAATACTTCAAATCCATCACTTTGTCTTTTTGTAACAATACAGATAACGTCTGGTCTCACCTCTACTTCTGAATGAGTGGAGGCTTAATTAGCAGTGTAATTAACCACTGCATTCTTGGAATGCTAACGAGTGCATGCTTTCTAAAAGTCTGTGCTTTTTGTTTCTTCACAGAATCTGTACATGGGATCTGAAAAAGGTAAGCACTTCCTTTATATCTAACAGCAACAGATTTTGCTTGAAGTAGATACAGTGCTGGGTTTCTGGTCAAGAATAGTTGAGGTGTGATTCCCTCTCCTCCCCCCATTCTGACATATGGTTGGATCTATGGGTGTTTTTTAAGGTTTGTTTGTTTGGTGAATAAGACTTCTGCTGGATTTTTCCTTAAAATAATTGTTGGAAACAAACCACCCAACCACCTTGTGTTGTATGCCTTGTAGGCTAATGAATTTGTGATTATGTGCTGTGGAAGGAGGTGGAATGCACTGCCTTCCACTGTAGCTTAGAACTCTTCTCCTTTTAAACTGAGCGATGATATTTTGAGGATCATGTTTATCCACTCTTCTGCTGGCTGGAAGGGAAAGCAAACAAGTCCCTTGGGAACTTGTTCAGTTATTCTCTTTACATGAAAGTGAAATGATTACAGCTGTATGCTGAGTGTTCAAAAAAGAACCAAACCTTAAGTATTTTATCATGTTTTCTCGCCAAGCAAATCTGGGCTAAGTACTCATAGCTGGTTGCGTAGTAAATGAGAATTTTTACATATGAGTAAACATGCAGCATTTCAGCTTCTGGAGGGAAAAAAAAAAAAAACCAAACCCAAAACCAAAGAGAGAAGTACTTCTTTTGGAATGAAAATTGTCAAACACTGGAACAGAATGTCCAGAGAGGGTGTGAAATCTCTATCCTTCGAAATCATTAAACTGACTGGATATAACCCAGTTCAACCTGTTAAAACTTCAAAATTGGCCTGCTTTGAGGAGGCGAGATGGACACAGACCTCCGTAGGGCTCTTTTAATCTAAATTATCCTATGGTTCTATCCAGTGTTTCTTTCTTTGTGAGCAAAACTTGCAGGAAAATCCATTTATATTCAGTTTTGCTTACTTGTTATGTCCTGGTCAGAGTGAATGAACTCTAAGTACATTTAGATGTGTGCCTTCAGGAATAGCCACCAAATGGATCAAATCACTTGTCTTCTGTCATGGAAGCTGACTAGTTGCCTGTGCCTGTCAAGCTCCTTCAGGTGTTGTTTTAGAAATCCAGGTGTTTAAATGTTAAAGAAACTCAAACATACAACTCTCTACAGGAAAAGCTACAACTGCTGGCTCAGCGGTTTCTGAAAAAGTGAGGACAAGGTTAGAAGAACTGGATGATCTGGAAGAGGTGAGAAAGTTTTCTGATCCAATTATATCACCATTTTAAAAGTGAATAAATTTGTGAAATAAAAATATGTTTTAAAGCTTAAACAATTATATCTGCTTCCATTGTTTCACTGTTTTGTTTTTGATAGGTGATGTTTCTGTAAGATTTGTAAGATCTTCTGGAAAAAAGATCACAAGAATGCCCCAGTACGCAGAGTGAAATGAAGATAGTTTTGCTTTCTTGTTGAGGGTGAAGCATAGCCAGATTTTTCTTGCTGTCTACAAATTTCTTAGGACCTTGCTGACAAACCATGTAATTTCTCTCTGATACTGCTTCTACATATATATATATATATGTTTGTGTATATGTACACAGACACACTATATATAGTCCTTCTACATGTATAGTGTTAGTGTCCTAATTATACCATGAGTAGAGTATCACTGAAATAGTCCAGCATTTCTGATCTCATGGACAACTTTGGGTACCAGCATGTATGTCTCTTGAAAACCAAAGCGGTCGTGAGGCACTTCTGTGCCGAACACCTGCAATATGATGCTGCAAAGGTAAGAAGGAAGAATTGGGTAATTCTGTAGTATGTTTTGTGGGTTCCCTCCACCATTGTCTTCACTCCATAATGACTGCACTTTCCTGCCTTCCCTCCCTCTCTTATTAAGTAGGCTTGTGTCTTCTTGCAGGGGTCACAGAAGGAGCTGTTGAATTTGACTCAGCAGGATTACATGAACCGAATTGAAGAATTGAACCAGTCTTTGAAGGATGCTTGGTCCTCTGATCAGAAAGTAAAAGCTCTGAAAATAGTCATTCAGGTCAGCTTTACATTTTTGCTTTGTGTGGAACTGGTGAGTTTGGTGGTGTGGCTTGTCTGATTTCTTTCTTGGTGGAAGAAGGGTTTCTCTTATTTTCCACTATATTCTTCACTGAAACCTATTTCTTTCAGAGTTTTATGACTTCTGACAACAGTTGGATTTTCAATTTTTCTGTTATATATTGATTTTGATTAGGCTGTGTGGCATGGAATTCTCATTCAAGAGAGTGACTAAATGACCGATGTGAAAATTTTACCTGGTTAGGGATCATTAGAAAAAATAACATATACTGATGTCAGCTCTTTCTAGGACACGTAATTTTATTTCCTCTTCCACCTCTACCCGTTTGCCCCTCACCCCACATAATACCAGAATGGCTTTTTGAACATGTGTTTTCCCCATCCAGCTTTGCTAACCTAAACAAATAATCTGATTTAGGACCCTAGCAAAGTACAGAAAACAACTCCAGATTTTTTTAGTATTGTTTCTGTTTGTTTGTTTTTGAAAAAAACTTCTCCACAGTCTTCCTCATTTGGGCTGATGGGCTGTGAGGGGAGCGGGGTGAAATAGAACAATTAAATGCTCTTCTGTTTGGCTTGGCCTTTAAAAAAAAAAGGCCAGAGGCAGAGTGCATCAGAGGACGTGTAACCTAAACAAATAGTCTGATTTAGGACCCTAGCAAAGTACAGAAAACAACTCCAGATTTTTTTAGTATTGTTTCTGTTTGTTTGTTTTTGAAAAAAACTTCTCCACAGTCTTCCTCATTTGGGCTGATGGGCTGTGAGGGGAGCGGGGTGAAATAGAACAATTAAATGCTCTTCTGTTTGGCTTGGCCTTTAAAAAAAAAAGGCCAGAGGCAGAGTGCATCAGAGGACAGAGGAGATAATGACATCCTTAAAAGCTGTAAAACTGATGTAATGCTAATAGTCACCAAGCAGTGTTATATAGAGTCAGGATTGGTTTTTTCTCCTCCTGGATACTTACGTGAAAATAATTTGCAGTAATTTCATCTTAAATTGTGGTAAAGACAATAAAGGAAATGAAACATAAATGAAAGGAGATCAGAAAATTTTATGTGGCCCAGGGTGACTAATGTTCTATTTAATACTATGAAATCAGCACTATTATTCTTTAAAAATGAATCCATACATAGCATTGTGAAGTGTGAATATTTTAGTGAACGAGAATGCAGCATTAAAAGTCTGGGGGAGGAAAGTCATGGACATGGTACGTACAGTGCATTAGTGTGTGTGTACAGTGTCTGACATGTAGTGATAGTCTGTGTATGAATACTTTCATCTGTTGTTCCACAAAATGGTTTCACAAATGATTTTGAAATAGTTTCTAAGATGGGATTCAGTGCTTTCTTTTAGGAAAGTGGTATCAAAATTGCATGTTTATCTCTCCTATTGTTATCTCTCTTACTGTTGATTGTGCATTGTTCACTTTGCACTTGAACTTTGTGCTGCAGATGCTCATCATTAATTGCAAGACTGGGTAAGAATGTCTCTCTCGTAAAGGAGACTCTAAGTAATAATAATTCTATATTTACAAAGCAGGATAGGGTAGAAACCTGACTGAACTTTCCTTGTTGCGGTTCTTCCTAGTAAATAACATAATTTTAAGAATGTTGTATCCTCTTTACAAACTAAGCAGTTTTCTTAACATCAGGCTGTAATTATATATGTAGTCTATTATCATTAGTATCACGTGCTGCTTGGTGTGCCATAGGAGGAGTAAGTTTGGTCTTTTTTTGGTTGTTATTTTGAAAAATATATACTGGGCTCGAAAAAGCAATTTTAATTTGCATGCCAGAATTACCTTGATTTAAGAACTAATGATGAAATTATGCAAGATCTTTCATTTGGACATCGGGGATGGAGCTTCATTCTCTGTATGAGAGTTTTACAAAGCTTCAAGAGCAGGAAGAGTTCTGGTTATTAAGGCAGGGACTGAAATTATAATGTGAATTCATCAAGTGCCTTTTTACAAGATACTTTACTTGTCAAGATGGAATAAGCTAAGCTACTTAGATTAAGCTGAAGTAAGTTGATTATGTATGTGAGCCGTAAGAAAAGTGGTAATTAAGTGTTCGTGGTATGTGTATGTCCTAAAGAGTTACAGAACTACCTTCCTTTGAAGGTGACTGGCTTACCAGGCAGTTTGCTTTGGTTGCAAATGTGAATGCTCTCACCTGTCTTTCTGGTGCTCTCTTCAGTTCCTCCCTGAAGAATAAAGCAAAAAGACTAAGTGTGCCCCTCGTTTAAGCATGTTCAAATGTTGCTATTTTTTTGTTTAAACAAAGCAGTCTGATGGGGTATCAGATTGCTTCCTGGATTTTTGGGATGTAATGAAAACCTGCACTTTATTCCATTGAGATTGAAGAACTGTCTCCTGATGAAGGGGAGAGAAGGGACAGAGATCACAGAGAATACTCTATTAGTCAGTCTTGAATAGAGACCAGAGAGGGCTCATGGTCAAAGGATGCATTTGGCTCAAGTAGAGTGGGGTTGAATTTCTCTCCCCAGTCAGACATTTGGCTGTTTTCAGGTGGAAGTTGAATTTTTTTTCTTTTTTTGGTGAATAAACCTGCCGAAGTTTGACTCCAGTTTAGTCTGCAGTTTTTGCACCATCTTGCACAAAAAAATATAGTTGAATTAAATCTCTTTAAAATATTGTGTGTGTATTTTGAATTTGTATCATAAGTGGGCATATTCCTACCTGGACTTAACATTCGGCGTTACTAGAATTAAGCTGGTTAATAATGACATGTTTTCAAATGGGACTTTGTACCAGCCGTCATTGTAGTCCAACTGCTGTGATCATGGTGGGTGCCTGTGGGTGGTGATTGATTACAGATTCCTCCCTGGAGCTGACTGTGGTCCTGCTGGCCTGTTTCCAGAATGTTTGAGCTGGTTATGTGAGCCGCAAAGATATGTTGAAAAAGCTCATTAGCTAAACTTTTAAAATTGTTTCCTAATGTAGCCTGTATCAAATTTTGTGTTTGATATGGATGCTTAGAGAGATTGCAAGAAACTGAAAAATGCCCTTAAAAACAAGTTGTTTCAGAGAATAAGTGCCTTTTTATGTTTGATGTGGGAGAAAATTTGTCTTGTCTGAACAAATGCACTGATCTGCATGGTCAGCTGAAATTCTGCATTGTAGATTATCTTGTATAAAGAGAAAAGAGATCGTTGACTAGCTCAGCTGGAAATGAAGAATAACCTGAAAAATACGAAAGGTGGACAAAAGCTGGACATGAGCCAGCCATGTGTGCTGGCAGCCCAGAAAGCCAACTGTACTCTGGGCTGTATCAGAAGTGTGGCCAGCAGGGTGAGGGAGGGGATTCTCCCCCTGTACTGTGCTCTGGTGAGATCCCACCTGGAGTGCTGCCTCCAGCAGTGGAACCCTTAACATCAGAAGGATATCGACTGGTTGGAGTGAGTCCAGAGGAGGGCACAAAGATGCTCTGAGGGCTAGAGCACCTCTGCCATGGGGACAGGCTGAGAGAGTTGGGCTTGTTCAGCCTGGAGAAGAGAAGAACCCGGGGAGCCCTTATAGCAGCTTCCAGTACCTGAAGGGGCTACAAGGAAGCTGGGGGGGCTTTTTACAAGGGCCTGTAGTGACAGGACAAGGGGGAACGGGTTTAAGTGGAAAGTGGGGAGGGTTAGATTGGACATCAGGAAGAAGTTCTTCCCGGAGAGGGAGGTGAGGCACTGGGACAGGTTGCCCAGAGAAGCTGTGGATGCCCCATCCCTGGAAGTGTCCAAGGCCAGGCTGGATGAGGCTTGGAGCACCCTGGTCTAGTGCAAGGTGTCCCTGCCCATGGCAGGGGGTTGGAACTGGATGGTCTTTAAGGTCCAACCCAAACCATTCTGTGAATACAGAGAGCACCATGGTGTGTTACATTGTGCTCTTTGCTGCATAGTTCATGTTGGTTCTTTCCATCTGTAGCTATTCATCTGTTCCAGCCTCTCTGCAGTAAAAACACAAACTTGCATTGTCCTCTAAAAATGTGTTTTGTTTTTGTTTTTTTTCCTTCTAGTGTTCTAAGCTTCTTTCCGACACAACAGTAATCCAGTTTTATCCAAGTAAATTTGTTTTAATTACAGATATCCTTGATACTTTTGGTAAGTATCTAATGCACCAGACTTAGTATGCAATTGTTTATAAGATAAAATTAATCTTTTGTAATGTTAGAAAACATCAAAGTTAGCCAAAATGTGCTGAAATACTCTCAGTTTTAACATGGAATATTTCCAACATAAATATTTGGACACCAGTGGTGCAAACATGGTATATAATTGTTCAAAGCCTCTTATATAAGAGTGCAGTCTTTAAAATAAAATATGTAATTTTGTAGTTCTATGCTTTATGGGAAATAAAATGAGAAAAATATGGGAAATAAAGTGGGAAAAGTCATGATCTCTGTGCTTTGAAATCTAAAACACTGTTCTTATGAAATTCAGTTTTGGCAGCCTCTTGACTCTAAATTTCTTTCTAATTATGTTTGATGAATAAGAAGTTAGAAAATGTTCTTTGGCTGAGTAGGGACTATGAAGTGATCAAAATGTGTTACTGAAATTTTTACTCTGTTTTTATAATTTTCAAATGATCCTTTAAGTGAATTTATTATCCATTTCATGTCATTCTCTTGGCTTTCTGCCATGCTATGGAGAAGATTTACGACAGGATTGAAAGTGGAAGGGTATTTTCGTGTTTAGCAGGATATGCTTTGAAAGAGATCCAGTGGTTTTTTCAGGTCTTGCTTCCTCTTTGTGCTCTTTCCTACTTACTGGAAGTTGCTGAGGATAACATAATGTCCAAACTCAGCAAAGACAGGACACCAGCTGTCCTCTCCTGGCCTGGCAGGAATCTGACCTGTGTGCTCCCTCTGCACTGAAGGCAGCAGGATAAATTTTTGAGTGTGCAAGTGCTCAGTGCAGCCTTAACTTTTCAGCCTCACTAGAGGGCAGCATGTCAGTGTTCTAGGAAGTCTTTTCCAGCTGATTTCAAAGTATGTTAGAGAGGAAACCTTGGGATCAACATTTTGTGTTTTACAGTTCGTTAGTTCATTATGGTTTGTTTTTTTTTTTTTTTTTTTTTAAAGGGAAACTAGTGTATGAAAGAATCCTCTCAATGTGCGTGGACAGTCGTGTCTCTTTACCAGGTAACTGTGTGTTTCTGCTGTGCTCCTGGGAAAAAAATGACGTCTTAATTAGTTTTAAAAATGTTAAATAGGACCCATACCACTTTATGTCCTACGAAGAAGATTTTGATTCAAATCTAGAATTTTTTATTTTTTTAACAGTAAAATCTATTGCTTATAGCTTTCACCATTCACAGTGTTTATACAAGTTTACATTTTAACTGTGAAGAATATACACATCAAGCTTGAGAGTCTCAACTTTTGGTAAACAGACATTTTGGTTGCTACGTTGGAAACTGGTAGTTTTGCTTTAATTAGAGAAGAATTTTGGAAGAAGGAGCAAGCTGTCGTAGGATGTTTCTGATTTGTGCGCTTTTCATTGTTTTCAGTTGAAGTTCTAACACAACGTAAAAGTTTAATTTGATATTTATGGTACAAATGTATATGGAAGTACTTCTTCGGGAAGGCACTGAAACGTTCCATTGAAATAGGGGCTTTTCCTTGCGATTTGGAGTGTATTAAGTGCATGTCCTTGAAATACGAAACATTCTTAACTCTGTAATTGGCAGTGCAGCACTACTATTAGGTTACAGTTAAATCCACAGGATTTCAGCCAGAAGGCTGAAACAGCAAATATTTAAATCTGAAATAAACTCACAGAAAATATTTCAGTTTGGTTGTTGCAGCTCTGATAAGCTGTTCTTATAAACATTAATGAAGGCAGGGAGTTCCTGTAGCATGTCACAGTTACCCCTGTTCTGGGGAGCTCTACAGCTGCCAGGGACATTGCTGGTGTCAACTTCCCCATCAGCTACAAAAGTGGGAGGGAGAAGGGAATCTGTGCTGTGCTTGCTGTGCGTGGCAGCATGAATCCCCAGGATTTCAGCCCCAGTCTCCATGCTCGTCCTGTGGGAACCAGGCGAAACAAAGTTGGATGAGAAGTCCTGTGGCCCTAGGTGAGAAGGAACATCTTCCTGTGCTCAGCAGCTAGCGTGTGGCTTCTCTAGTCCTGCAAGTGGAAAAGTTTTGTGTGAACAGGAGTGTCTCACCTTCTGGAGGCAGGGGTGGGAGAGCACTGGTATTTTAAAACTGTTTCACAAGGATTTTGTGAGCAGACATTCACAGCAGAAACTGCTTGTGTAGCTTTATCGGTGAGAGAAGAGCGACACGTCCTTCCCAACATCCTGGGTTGATCCCAGGAATTTTTGCCTTCTGTTCCAGGCAATCTAGGGAAAGCGGCGGCAGTAGCCATGCAACTGTGTGCCTGCCTGACCAGGGCTCTGTCCCCATATCCCATCTGTTCCACCCTGTGGTGGCAGCTTTTTCCTGCTGGCAGCTAACATGAGTAGTAGTCCCAGAGTTCATGAGGAGAGAACTGCATTGCTGTGTTAGATGTTTAGCATACAAAAACAAGTGTTCTGTCATTGTTTAATATTTCCTACTTCTTGCAATATAGTTTTAAATAATATTTAAAAAAAAATATATTAGCCTTTTAAAGTAAAGAATTTGAGTGTTTAAATCTCTTTTACATGTATGCATTTGTTTTACATTTATATGCATGTATTTTGTTATTGATTCTATATATTTTTCTACAATTTCTGCTTCTGGGGGGAGCCAGAGGTTAGATTTCCAAGTAGGAGATCTGAGATTAGCCATGAGTGTTTGACTTAAGCTTCAGAAATGTTACTTAATGCAATACGGAAGCTCTACTTACTTCTTCTTGGACTCTGTGTGCTGCTGCAGGAGAGAGCGGAGATTCAAACATCCTGCCTAGTTTATTATGGTGTGCCTAATTTCTTGTTGAAAGCAGAGGACAATTTTAAACCTAGAATGAAAAGGAACTTGTTTCCAGAAACAATGTAACTATTTCTGGGTTTGTGTTTTTTCCCCAGATAATTTTTCTCCGGAGAGTGTTAATGATACTGCTAAAGAAACTTGCTTAAACTGGTTTTTCAAGATTGCTTCAATCAGAGAGCTCGTTCCCAGATTGTATCCTTGTCAAATGAGACTCTAGGAGTGTGTCTGAAGGTTTTTCACAGACTTTTCAAAAAATGAATGTTTGTTTCAGTAAAACCCACAGCAATCTGATGTTTATGCTGACTTTGTTTTGTTTCTTTCTGGCTGTATGTTTTAAATTTAATTTTGAGTCATGTTTCATAGTAAACTGAGTGCTGAATTACTGGCTCTGAGCAGCATGGAAGTGAGAAAGTGCAGTTGATGTGTGACAACTTGGAAAACAATAAAAACCTCGGAGATAAATCATAAAAATCAACAGTGTAGTGAGATTAATTATAGAAGGCCTTGAAATGGTTGTTCAAAATGTACTTGGTGTATAAATTTGGGTTTGTGGATTTAAATGCCATGCATCTTAGTTTTGTTCCTTAACTTGGCTTCGTTTTAGCTACGTGGAAGCAGCAATACTGAAGTGCAATAAGTTCCTATCCAAAACGTAAGAGTAAACGTTAAGTGTGGGCAAGGAGAGAGTGGGCAGGCGTGCAGACTAGTGTACGGAGATAAGCATGCGAGTTCCATGGGTAATGGTGGATAGGGTCTTAATGCGTCTGACGAGCAGCAGTACTGACGAGTTTTGGAGTTCTTGGTGAGAGTGCCATGAGATAACTTGAAGGTGAACTGTGGTACAGTCTGGTACGCAGTAATGCTTGCAGTTTGGGAATATATCTATAATTGTGACGTTGGGGGTTTGCACATCAGAAAACAGTGGCTTCAGGTGGTGGAGGGGGAAGCAGGATTGTTGAGATGAGGAGTATGGCAAAAAGATGGGATAGAAAACGGAAAGGAAAATGTTGATGTGTCATATTCCCAGAGATGGAGTTGGAAGACAGTTTAGGAGTAGTGAGCTATTACCTATTAAAATTTTGGTATAAGCTTCATATGTTGCCAAACAGTGTCAGTTGCTGAGCTGAAAATGTGCCTTCACATGTAATCGTCCTTTTCCAGTTATGTCTGGAAATGAGTGTTGTAAGCGAAATTGCCACTATAGTGACAACTTCATTAGCCCTAAAAAGCAGTTCTTTCACTGGAATTGCTGGGCCTCATCTCCAGGCACAGCTCTGTCAAAAAGGACTTGTGGGAAAATGAGACATACAAGGAGTTCTGCCAGTTCTGCCTTAAGTGGATGCTTTCTTCACGTTGAATTACAGCCCATCTAGAGCATTGCTCTTCCTCCAAACTACACAAGGAGTTTTTCAGTTGTGCTGTATTTTACAAGCCAAGCATCCAGCCTGGCTATCTGCACTACTCCTAATGGCAAATACTGCAGCTGAAATACAGGATATGTGTTACTACACACATAAAATAATACTTCTGAAATAAGATTTTGTGCTAATATACTTCATCTTTGGTAGGTGTTTCTATAACCTGTGCTCACTTGTCAGTCTACAAGGCAGCTACTGAAATTATCTGTAGGTGATATAATTCTTTTATCAATTGTTAAAACTCATTTCCACTTCTCAAAAATCTCAACAGGGGGATTTCAGAATGTCTCCCACGGTTAACGTCTATGATCAGAGGGATCGGAGATCCACTGGTTGCAGTCTATGCAAGAGCATACCTTTGCAGGGTAGGCTATCACTTAACACCAGGTCTGCAGCTAGCTCTGCCACTTCAGGAAAATATCTTTTAACTGCTGGTTTTATCTGAAGCAGTCAGCAGACTGCCTCTTCCTTCTAACAAACAAACAAACAACAATTTCTCTTTTGTTTCAATAATAGAGTCTTTCTTTGAAGTGTTTCATTATAAGTAAAATAATTTATGTTGCTTATGCCAATTTTTAATCTTCAGGTGTTAGTATGGGTATATCTATTCTTACTTTGGGATCCTTGCTTCATTCTGTCCATGGAATAAATACACAAGGTTTTTAGTGATTTCTGGACTTTGGCTGATGTTTTAAATGCTCTTCACTGTCGGCTGTCTGCATACAGTGAATGTGGGCCGTTGCAGTGCAGGCACTGTGGTGGAGGTTGCTTTCCTCACTGCTTACAGATGCTTGGAGCTGATGTTAGGAGAACCGTGTTTACACACAGCTGTCACTACCTCAGGGTAGTTTTTAGTGGACATGACTATAATAGTAAGCAAGGAGATAATAGGTCAAAAGCATATGATTCAGTGCTGTTTGTTGATTTGCTGTGTGTGACTAGCTGAACTCCTCTGGAAAATGCTTTTTTTGTCTTACAGTTGAAAGAGAATCATAGGTGATAGATGCAGATAAAATCTTTCTCTTTTAATACAGGTGGGGATGGAAGTGGCACCACAACTCAAAGAAAGTCTTAACAAAAATTTCTTTGATTTTCTTCTAACATTTAAACAAGTAAGCCTCTAGGGTTTTTATTCACAAAATCACATAAATACATTCCTTAACCAAACTGCTGTGTACTTTTAAAAAATCTTTGAAGTCCTTAAATCTAGATTTAGGGATATTCCTATACTCAGATAGAGTATGCAAACTTTATATACATTCTGGCAACTTGAAACTGCTATATTCAGCATGTTTCCATACTTTAATAATATATACTATGCGCTTGATTTTTTTTTTTTCCCCAGCATGCACGGAATGCTTTAGAACATCTGTGTTTCTTTGTTGTCTTGTCTCTTGTTGTTTCTGTTCATATGGACAAACATTGTCCAGTTTATCATAGCTCTTATTAAGTACCTTTTCACAGCAACATGTTTTTCTTTTGTTTCTACAGATTCATGGGGATACGGTTCAGAATCAGCTGATAGTGCAATGTGTGGAGATTCCTTTGTATTTGACTCTATATTCTCCCGCTATAGACTGGATTTTACAGTGTATTGCATACCGTGCCCCTGAAGTAAGTAAGCAAGCATGGTGATGCTTGATACTAAAGGAAGTGTTGGGGTGAAGAGTTAGTTTTTCCTATTAAAAACCACCCTCAGTCAGTGCTTAATTAAGTGTAAAGTGAGTATAAAGGGACTAGAGAAACTGCCTGTTTCTCTCTTTTGTACAGGAAGGATGTTAATTTCCACAAAATTCGAGGTAGACCACTTTAAATTCATGGGCAGTATTCCTGTTTGTTTCTTGCTGTCCTTTGGTGTCCTTTGGCTAGTTTAATCTTTATTTCTTGAATTCATTAGTTTCTTCTGTCATACACATTGAAAAATTGAGTAAACTGTAGCTTTGTAATTGCTTAACATAGTCAACAGGCTATTTTAATCTCAGTCTCTTTTGCATTCTGTGTCAGAGAGTTGGTAATATTCCTCCCTCCTGCCACAGGTGATTGACCTGGCTGGCAAATAGTAATTATTTTGGGAAATGGCAGGGCTGTAGGATTGCAAATTTGACTTCCATAACATGGTGTGTTAGATTAAAATGCCACTGTACCTGTTCTAGTAGGTGTGTTTTATGTTGTGCTATACCTTTGTTTTCTTGTGTGGTAAATACAGGGTAAGACAGGATTATTGGAATGTATTGGATGGGTAATTAAAACAGCTTTTAATAGACTTCACTAAGTAATTAAAGCTGAATTTATTTGCAGAGTCTCTACTTGCTAATTTTAGTAAGTATTCTTCCAGGTTCTGCTTACTGAGATGATGGAGAGGTGCAAAAAATTGGGGAACAAGTAAGTATTGCACAGTGTAAAAGACACGAGTCTGTAATGCATACCTGTGAGTCCCTGTAATAAAATTCTCTCTCTCTCCCTTTTGAAAACACGTTTTGGATGCATGGTATAGCTTTTGGTCTCCCAGTGGATTACTAAATCATGATTATGAACATCTGTTTTCCAAAGTTGAATTCTAAAATATGGTAGATTACTTGTGGAGCAGAAGTCAATTGATTTAACTTGGTTGCTGCATTTTGGCTCCTAAGCCAAGGTTTAGGACACATAATGTGTTCTCTGTCAGCCATGTCTCTGATTCCTGGTTGTGCTTCTTTTTTCTCTATTTTCCTCCCTTTCCTTCCCCTTAGCCTCCACTGGCTACAGTCAGGCCATACGTGCTATTTGCAAGGGAAGCTGTAAAGCAGCTGCCATCTTTGGGAGATGGTTATGTTTAGGTGACTGTTTTTTTCAGCATTAAAATTAGTATTCCAAGTGTCTTCTAGAGGTCTGTGTGCAGACTGATCACCTTCAGTGAGTAGTTCAGGAAGATGGTCTGAAAGTTTTGGATATACATTCCAAGCTGTGTGAATGCAATTTGGTCTGCTGCTGAGCTAATCTCAGTTTGTTTTATGGGGTAGGTAGGCTGACTTCTGTGAGAGTTTGCAGCTACGTATTTTCTTCTGATGTGCTTTGCACAGTCCAGTTCAGCAGTGGCTGAGGAACTAAAATATGTTAATCACTTAGATGAGGAATGCCAGCATTAGTGTTCTGTGACTGAGCTAAGGAGTCATCTGACTTTTATAATACATACATATTTTAATTCAGTGAGAAAAACTTCAACAGAGATTTGCCCTGCCAAAGTAAACTTCTGAACTGTAGTGACAAAGAGAGTAGGTTTCTAAATGCATCAGCTACTGCTGGTTTACTTTCTAGCAGACTTCGGGTAAAATGATGGCTTTAAAAAAATCTGTGTGGAACAAGTATTCTACAGGTTGTGTTACCTTTATCTGATGGCTGAATGTTTTCTTGTTTAGCTTATGCAATATTGCTTCTCATCAATGCAAGCTCGATTTGTGAGGGGTTTTTTTCTTCCTTCTCTAATTTTTTAAAAGTTTAGAATAGATGCTGGACACTTGTTAGCCTGAGAAGGTCAGTTTAATGAAGAGACAAGATTTTAGTTGATGCTGAGCTGCGTTGATTTGTGTTATGTTCATTGCAGTGCTTTGCTGCTGAATTCAGTAATGTCAGCATTCAGAGCAGAGTTCATTGCTGCAAGATCTATGGACTTCATTGCCATGATTAAAGAGTGTGATGAATCTGGATTCCCAAAGGTAACTTCTCGTATGTAATTTGTACAATTCCTGTTCATTGTTTGCCAGTTCTTTATACTCTTAGTTGCTTACATGACTTGCACATCATTTACATAAAAGGTGGTTTGATCCAACAAATCTTTGTGCACAGTATACCTGCTAGAGCAGTGTGGGATGGACGTGCATTTTCTGCTTTTAATTTAAAATTTCTCATTAACTTTCAGCATCTTCTGTTTCGCTCCTTGGGACTAAACTTGGCATTGGCTGATCCTCCTGAAAATGATCGCCTTCAAATACTAAATGAAGCCTGGAAGGTTATAACAAAGCTGAAGAACCCACAGGTGAGTTACTGTCCATTCTGTTTCACTGCTGGCTCTGTGTTTGGAGCAGAGTTGTAGCCAGTTGTTCAGTAAGCGTATGCTCAGCATGACACAGTTTACCTTTCGCTAGACACACGCAGTTGCCAGGAAGTATGATACCTGGTAATATCTTTGACCCTGCTTTTCTGAGCTCTGCTTACATACATAAACAGCTTTCAAGGTTTGTCATTAGTGCTAGATCTTTAGGTCTGCATGAATTAATATTATTAATTATAATTAATAATTATAATCATTAATAATATCAATGTAATATACAATATATAATTATTAATTATATTAACTCCTCAGGAATTAATATTTATAAATGTAACTTTTGCAAGTGTATTTCTCATCACCTCCTGTAAATATCGGTAATCATAAGACATGTATTTCTAGGATTATATCAACTGTGCTGAAGTGTGGGTGGAGTATACATGCAGACATTTTACGGTACGTGAAAATTACTTTGTTTCCTTTGAAGGCTTTCTGACACAGGCTAAATGGCTATATTAGCAATTTGGTATTGAAGTGGGGAAGCTGTGACTATTCAGTGAAAATGTGTAGGACTTCAGCAGTGAAGGAAAAAAGTAATTATTTTCATGAAAGATGAGTAGGGACACAAGATGCAGCTTTCAACGAGCCTTCACCACTCCCCAGCACTGCGTATTTCTTATCCTTTTATTTTAATGGCAGATGGACCAGTTTAAGTAAGGATTTACTGGAGCTATGGCTAAAGTTCTTGGCTTAACTAGAGCTCCATAGAAAGCTGATGCTTTGGCAAATGAAAATAAATTATCCAACTGGCTTTCAGTGACTTGACTGATGAGTCAATTTCATTACAGTGTTTTGTAACCTCATTTTCTGCTACACAGAAGCGAGAGGTCAATACAGTTTTGGCTGATGTTATCAAACACATGACTCCTGATCGAGCATTTGAAGATGCTTACCCACAGGTAAAGAACTAATTTTCTGAAATCTGTAAAATCTGACGTGTATTTTCTTAGATTAAATCAGTTCTTAAACACTGCTGATGTCTCTTACCATAAAATAATTATTTTTAAACACTGGCCATAATTTGGGAAGCCTTTTGGAACAGTATAATGCTATGATTTGTTCTTCCTTTTTTCCCCTGAACATCAGACTTTCAGTCCAAAGAAATGCTAACCCAGAATGATATATGTGTTTAGAATTAGCAATAGTTAACTCCCGTGACAACAGTGGTATTCTGCTGAAGAAACTTAGCAAACAATGCAGGCTGTTCAAACAGAATTAAACCATAAAATAATCCATCTGTACTTGACATTCTTAAGGCTTCAGTGAATTATCTTGTCCACTTCTTGAGACTGTGTGCCAGGGGAGATATGGATTATTTGGGATTACAGTCCCAAGCACAAGGACAGGCT
>NW_010247807.1:0-1599 GCF_000690775.1 Eurypyga helias
TTACATATATATATATGTAAAACTAAGAATCTCAAAACTTTTTCAGGCAGTCTCAGAGACTGTAGACTCTTGAGTGTAAATGCTTAAATACAGCAATATTACATATAACTGTTCATAACAAGCTCAAGTCTGAGATCACATTGCTCTCTGCCTGTGAACCCCCACCTTCCACTCAACCCAAAAGAAGAATTCTGGCCATCATCAAAACCAGCCCAGCTGTCTCTAGCCGAGCTCTCGCACACCTTCTCTCCACCACTGGGATACACAGGCTTGTTCCCTCTGAAAGCAAAACAAAACAAACGAATAAGACTTTTTTTTTTTTTAAATTCAAACAGTACTCAAATTTTTCTGCTGGCAGATGGCCAGGGGGCAGGATCTGCAAAGACTTCACAGGAAGACTCTCGCCAAACTCAACCTTTGGCCCTACAACAACAGCTCTTGCATGACTGACACCTACATGGCTGCATTTACCAACAGGAAATCACTACAAAATCCCAGCCAATTAGGTAAAACCACAAAAGTGGGGCAAAAAAAAGATAACAAACAAGCCTAACTGGAGGAATACAACCAGTAAAGAAGGAAGGATTCATTCATGAGGATCCTACTAATGTATATGCCAGGGCCTCTAATCTCACCAGCACTTGGCAAAACCATGTATTTTGTGATTTTGACTAAAGGAAGGTTCTTCGTATGCTGACTCAGCACTCAGTCTTTTTTTTATAAGAAAATTATTACTATTACTGATGTCCTGGCAAAAAACAAGATCAAAATAAAACAGTTGTCTCTAGAGAGGTAGGAAGTTTTGAAGGAAATTGATCCTGATGCATTTAAAGATGGATACATGGCTTTTTAGAGTGACTTTGCTAAGAATGAAATTCTGCTCTTTCTGATCGCACTGCAATATATGGTTTTCACTGAATCGTGAAGTGGTATTTTTAGTACCTTTCTTTGTTAATCTCAAATATGGAGCATAATTAAGAACTCAAGTGAGCCATCTGTGATTACTCATGACAAAGCCCTCATTCATATGCCAGTCCTTAATTGAATAAACATGCAAGTACTCAGATTCCTGTTGATATTTCTATTTTGTAAATTCATTAAAGAATTAGAAGTTCACCAATGCATGCCAGTCAGATAGTCGATGAAGGGCTGACTCATACTTTCACTTAACAGGTGGTTCAAATTGAACTTCGACACGTAACAAGAGTAAAAAGAAATATTTTAAGGGCTACAGTGATGCTGGATACTCAGCCTGCCTATATTCTAAATGGTACAAATTATTATGGAAGAAGGTAAGTCAGTTTTGTGAGCATTATCTTTAAAAAGGAGTTAAGAAAACCAAGAAATGGGTATTTTTTATATATACTGTATCGTTTTACTGTTATATTTCGGTATTTATATTGGTATTATATTTCTAAACATTTATTCTCATGAAGTTACAGTACAATTGGCCTAAACTCTAGAAAAGTCCAGAGCTTTTTTGTATCTCCATGTAAGATTTCTGAGCTGTAAGAGAAGGTCTGGTTTTTGAAGGCTGAATTCCCACCCCCCCACCCCAACCTGTCTAGCATGGTGGGGATGGAGGTGTAAATAACCCCA
>NW_010247808.1:0-4633 GCF_000690775.1 Eurypyga helias
AGAATCACCTTTTGCAGAATCTGTGAAATTTGATCTTCCATTTTTTTAATCCTTATCTCGCTGTATATTTTATCAAGTTCGACCTTCTCTGGTTCTGAAGATGAGACAAGCTCTGTAGAGGAGCTGATGGCACTTTGTACTGGTATTCTTGTACGTTGACGAAAATGAGCTAATGCCTGGTCGATGTGTGGCGTCGCCACCAGTGAGGTAACGCAGGTCTATCAAAAGGAAAGACAACCTTGTAACATTAATGAGTTGCACGCAACATAGAAATAAAATGTATCAATTTTAAAATCGGTACACACAAACTGTGGCACCTGATCTCTGAGCGAGGGGCACCCAGATGAAACCAAACAGCCCAAAACGTCTTCTAAACACTGCAAGTCTGAACAGTTTTCTTCTGCCGGGTCCACTGGTTCACCAGAAAGATTTCTTCCATCTAGAACTGTTAGCTGGGGCAACGTCTGAAGGACAGTCTCTCTGTAACCTTGAGGGAAAGACCACATTTAAATTGAAATTAGCCTCCAAAGGAGACGTCTAATATATTTTAGGCGCCCTGTTATCTGAAATTATTCACTACATTTTTGACAGAAGTAAAAAAGCAGTGAATTATCTTCAAGTATCTCACCTTTCTCCACTCACAAGGCTTTCAACAGACAGCACTATACATCAAATTAACTGGGAAGCTGCCTGCCTAGTCTGGGTCTACCTGGAGTTTTCCCCACCACCATCAGCACACTGCAGTTACACAGACAACCTTTCCATATCAGCCTACTGCACCAGAATGTGTGTGTCAAGAGCAAGGATAGACAAGAGTAATAGAAAGACGTGTTCTGAAAGGGCTTAGATCTTTCATTCACTGAAAAAAAGATGATGTTAAGGCGTTCTGAAACTGTTCTTCAAATGAACAGAATCTGGGCTTCTGAACATTGCAGTTTCAAAAGTAGGTGCCACCAAAGAGGTACATAAACAATTACAGAAGAAAACTAGTGGAATTTTTTAAGTCATCCAGGCAACTTTTAAGTTCTGTTACTGCTTCTGTGAATTCCACCTGAATACATTTGTGAAACTTGTTTATTGGTGCTTTTAAAACCATCACCTAAGACCTTATTTGGCTTCCCCCAATTGGCTCTGAGGTTTCTTTCTAAGAACTGTACACATTTTACACCTGTATGAGTTACATGCTCACAACAGTGTGGCCAGCAGGTTGAGGGAGGGGATTCTCCCCCTCTCTACTCTGCTCTCGTGAGACCCCACCTGGAGTGCTGCGTCCAGCTGTGGAACCCTCAACTTAAGAAGGATATTGCCTGGTTGGAGCGAGTCCAGAGGAGGCCACGAGGATGCTCAGAGGGCTGGAGCACCTCTGCTATGGGGACAGGCTGAGAGAGTTGGGCTTGTTCAGCCTGGAGAAGAGAAGGCTCCGGGGAGACCTTATAGCACCTTCCAGTACCTGAAGGGGCTACAAGGAAGCTGGGGGGGACTTTTTACAAGGGCCTGTAGTGACAGGACAAGGGGTAACGGGTTTAAATTGAAAGCGGGGAGGTTTAGATTAGATATCAGGAAGAAGTTCTTCCCGGAGAGGGTGGTGAGGCACTGGAAAAGGTTGCCCAGAGAAGCTGTGGATGCCCCATCCCTGCAAGTGTTCAAGGCCAGGCTGGATGAGGCTTTGAGCAACCTGGTCTAGTGGAAGGTGTCCGCCAGGCTGGATGAGGCTTGGAACAACCTGGTCGAGTGGAGGGTGTCCCTGCTCATGGCAGGGGGGTTGGAACTAGATGATCTTTAAGGTCCCTTTCAACCCAAAGCATTCTGTGATTCTATGATATGGTTGTTATTTTGTATTATTGCAATTCCTACTGTTCCACTCTTTGTAACAAAATTATCTTGAAGCTGCTTCACAAGTATCAATCCTCCACTTCTCCTTCCTGTAGGAGATTTTACCCTGTCCTATACACAAATGAAGAAAACAAACAGAACCCCACCAAAACAGGATGCTACAATTTAAGTTGTTTGAACAGAGAGTACATATTTAAGTGGCATGAAAAACCTACCCTCAAAGCAGAAATGCAACTGAAAGTGGTGTATCCACATGCATTCCTCCACCTTGTCTCCATGCTCCTAGTGAAAAACCTGCCTACTACCAGGATGAAAACGCTAATTACTGCAGCGCATCTTAGAATCTGTCACTGCTTATTGAAACTGTGGGAAAAGGAGGAGAGTCTAATAGTGCACATTACTGATCTTCTTGCGGCCTCTGTCAGTAGAACACCACCTACTTCCAATGGCTTTCCACTTTCTGCAGAGTTCAATATCTCCATGTACTGTCTTCAAATTCTTGACCCACCCAGCTTATAATATTAACACTCCTTTCCTCCTATTTCTGCAACACTTTCTCTTCCCATCACTCTTTGTTTATCTCACCTTAACCTAAAATAATACGTGACAAGATGAGCCTCATCATAGCATACAAGTTACAATTTTGAAAATATGTCCAAAGGAAAAAAAAAAACCACCAAAAAACCCAAACAACTAAATGGAAAAAAAAAAAAGGTTTTGACAGAACCTAGGTTTCTGCAGGCCGGCCAGTTTAGGAATCAATTTGCAAACTTCAGAACTTGGCTCACAGTGTAAGGGAAAACACTGACCTAATGAGCACAAAGTACCTACTATGCTGTATGTAATACACATTATTAGTAGTAGTATCATTGGTATTAGTAGTAGTATCATTAGTTTATTTCAATTGTTAAACTGTTCTTATCTCAACCCATGAGTTTTTTTACCTTTTTCCCTGCAATTCTCTCCCCCATGCCCCTGGGGTTAGGCAAGCGAGCGGCTGTGCAGTGTTTAGTGGCTGACTGGTGTTAAACCGTGACGCTACCTAACATGAGATCCATACCTGCTGTGTGACAAACTGGATTGGCTTTTTCCTTTTTTTCCAGTGTCAGATTCGTCAAACAGCGCAGCCCCTTTGTGCACTGAAGCAAGTGATTCATACTGTTTATACAGTTACTGTGAAGGTCAATATGGCTAATCTTATGATCGGTTCCATGAAGGGACTCAAGTCCTGAAAATTTGAGAAAAACCACAAAATAATGACGTCTGCTACAATCCTAGACTATAAGGTTTAGAATAAATGGGCATCTTGTTGAAATATATTCAGTAAGTAATACAGCATAACTGGAAATAATGTAACAAATTTTGCTCCATATCATCTACATATATTAATTAGCTATGGTACACTACCACACAGTACAACACTTCAGCTAGTTATGAGAGCTAACTTTAAAGAAACAGATTAGTTTCTTACTGTTAAGAAGCACGCAAGACTAAAGATTTTGCTTGAAGGTTCTTTTTATAACTCAGCTCATTGTTACCAAAGTTCTTGTTAATTTTCTATTACAAACTCCCTTGATTCTGTAGCTTAAAATCTTAGTTAGAAGCAACAATTGACCATTTCAACAATCAGATTTAGCAGAAAGTTTCCATATCGTATCCAAAGTCGCATTTTTGTCCTATAAAAAGGAAAGATATGAATGCTTTGGAAATATCTCTAAGACTGTTGCATTTCTTGCTTGAAATGCTTACAGTACTACTTTGTGAACAAGCTCAGTCTCACCAAATACAGGAGAATAAATTCCGGTTCAGAACAACCCTTAATGTTAGAAACTTCAAAGCTGAGAGTACCAGCAACTGCCACCTTTAGTAGCATTACTCAGTCAATGGGCTGAACTACTAGAAAATTCTAAAAATACACTTGGTCAAGACTTTTGAAATTAAAGTGAGGCAAATGCTGTTTTTCATTGCACTGCACATGCCAAAGTCACTTACCAGAGAGATCATGTATTCGATTGTACGACAAATTCAGCATAGTTAAATTAAAGAGTTTTTCCAGTCCTAAACAAGATGAGGAAAAAAAGAAAAAGTAATATTTTCAGAGGAATGCTCTGCTTTCATCAAGTCATAACTTGCAAAGTAAGCCTTTAAAAATCATACCTACAACATATGACAATAATGTATTTTGAAGTGAAAAAAACTTTTTTCCTTCACAATTAAGGCCTTTTGCCATGATAAAGCTTACAGCGACTACATGCTCTTTTCAAAATTACATAAGGTTAGTAGCTCATACTAACTTTGTAGAGCCTTAACCACATGAATGCTTCCCAGAAGCAAGCTTCAACACAACTGTTAGAAAAGCTTCATGAGCTGCTATACGGACAGAAACAAATATTGCACACCCTCCACTTTCGTTATCAGGTTACAGGATAAACTTAGGGTGCGCAGATGAGCCAGGGAACTTAGCCCCTCGATCCGGCGGATCTGGTTGGATGAGAGATCTAAATGCTGCAGATTCCGCAGGTGGCTGAGCCCTTCGATTCTGGCGATGCGGTTGCAGTGGACATTGAGCGTGTGCAGGTCCGAGCTCAGAGAGACCTCCAGCAAGCTGCGAAGGGAAGGCCCCTGCCGTCAGCCGGGCGGCTTCATTCCCGGGCCGCTCTACCCAACGCCCCGCCACGGCTACGGCCTCCCCTCACCCCAGGGGCCCAGCTCCCCCTCCGGCAAGCTCCTCACCTCCTCACGCCCTTATCCATGAGGCTGAGCTCACCGGGCACGGCGCGGCCCCTCGCCATACCGCTGG
>NW_010247808.1:4696-5028 GCF_000690775.1 Eurypyga helias
CTTTACGGCTAAGACGAAAACCTTTCACGACATCCGCCCCGCTTTCTTTCCCGCCTCGCTCCACCGCACCCTGCTGCGGATACGGCGCACGCACAGAAAGAGAGGCAGGGCGCTTCGGAGCATGCGCACTGCAGCAGGCGAGGCTCTGCTTGCCCGTCATGGGGCAGCCGCGGAGGCCGGTTCTGTGCGGCCGCTGAGCCGCTTGCGGGGCTGGGCCCGCCCTTCCGGGCTTGGGAACGCCCAGCGAGGAGGCTGGGGTTACAGCCTGGGCGGCTTTGAGTTCCCCTGATGGGGGGTGTTTGGGGGCTTTGGATGTTTTTACGGGCTAATAA
>NW_010247808.1:5051-19072 GCF_000690775.1 Eurypyga helias
AGGCTTGGCGTCGGCGGAGGCCCCAGGTTCCCTTTGTAGAAGAGGCCCCAGGTTCCCTTTGTAGAAGAGGCATGTTGTAATGCACTGAAGCCTTGGCAGCACTTCGAGCGTTTGTTCAGTACCTTCCCGTGGGCCTGCTTGCTCAGGGTCTGTGTGCTGAAACCTGGGGCTCCCAGCCCGGTGTGTGTGCACGGCGTCACCCCTGACGGATCCTGGAGAGCAGGAAAATCCCACTCTGATGTTGAGGTGCCATGGGGTTTCTGCTGGCCACGGCTGGGGGATCTTGCTCAGCCTCTGCCTGCATGGCTGGGGCGAGACTCCGGGTGACTATAGTGACGAGATGCTCATTGTACCAGTACAACTAGCGATTTTGAAGAGAAATGTAGCTAAAGGTGAAGTTGGGTTAAACAACTTCAATAAGGCTGGACTAGATATTCAAGCAGACTTCTTACTTGGACTGGGCAATGTACGTGTTTTTAATAGCAGTGCTGTTGTAGTACCCCTTTACAATACCATATGGACATTTCTTCATTAATGGCTTTATTTTTTTAGGGCACTGCAGGATCACTGTATAAGCTTACAGTGCAACGCTGAGCATTTGATGTAGAAAATGGAAGCCCATCCTGATACGAAGAAGGGTAGATTCATCTAACCATCTGGAAGTAGAAAGGGAATAATTTCCAATGCACAGTTTTTAGAATCATTGCTGGGTTTTGGTGATTTTTCAACCCATCTCTTGCTATTTACTACAGGGGAAGCCTAACAAAGTCTAGACACTTTGTTTCTAATTGCATTTTCATGGATGAGTGCTATTGTTGGACATGCTGATTATTAATATCTGTCACTGCAAAAAATAGCCATCATGCTTTTCTTTACCCATTACAGCCCAACAAAGAATGTTCACAGCAGCTCACGCAAATGCACTTACACTGACTTTTTATCAGAGATATACTTAAGAGGAGTAAACTCTGTGGTTAGAATGAACAGCTGTATGGGATGCAAGGGCTAACATTGTAGCATGTCACAAAATAGTGACTTTCCCCATGTTTTTTGGTGTGCCATTAGCTGACTACTATGTGGGGTCTGTTTCTTGAACAACAGTGAAGGTAGAATGATGTATCTGCCAGGGAAACAAATGGATCCTTAAGTATTTTAATAAAAGGTATATGTACAAGAACCTTGGCAGAGTACCAGGAAAAGAAGAATATTGCCAGGGTGGTAGATTGTCACATGCCTGTATATGCAGACTCATTTTCTAAATAAAAGTTTGTGAATACATCACGGGGTCCAGTGTGGGAAATGATAAACTGGCTTCTACCTAATGGGATTTACGGTAATCCTTGAATAGTTGTTTAGCTTCTTTCAAAGGCAAGACAAAGAAAGCTACTTTGAAATGTCATATTCCCAACAAAAGGTGAGCTAAAGAAGGGTGGGGAAAAAAAAAAAAAGGAGGATTATAAATAAAATTTGTCAGTCACATTAAATACAGTATGTCCCTTGATGTATGCCAGGGAAGATTAACTGTGACTGGTTTTTTTCCTACGTTTTTCCTTTGTTCCTCTGCTTCTTTATCCTTGGTGAACGTCAGCAGCAGGAAGCTCCTTCAGAGACAACACAGAAGAGTATTTATTCAAACTGTGAAAGACAAATTTGGTTCTAATTTTTGTTGCATCTTCTCTTCTTAAAGAATTTGGGATGATGTAGAGATAAGTCAATACTGTGCTTGACACACTGTGTAGTTAATTGAAAAGGAACTCAAGAAATGATTTAAAATCTGATGTTGTTTAGACAGATGGGCTTCTTTCTAGCCCATCTAATCAGTGAGTGGGTCATAGGAAAGACCTAATGCGTACACACAAAAAGTTCTTGACAAGATTGAAATAGAGACTTCTTGTCCAAGTACAGTGAAATTCAGTTAACTACAAATAGGAGATAATGCATATCCATTTTAGGCAACAAAAATATTCATCCGTTACTTTTGTGTACTGGTTTCTCTCTTAAATCAAGAGAAAGTACAGTGACTGGAACTATCAGTTGACTTGATAGTCAACTATCAAGCATTAGATAGTTGATAATGAAAAACTTGACATAAAGGCTTAAAAAATTTTGGAAGAAAATTAAAAGGGAAAATCCTGAATGCTAGGAGAACTAGTAATGATGAGCTGAAGTTTCGGCTTTCAACCATAGCTGTTATATAGCACTCTCTTGGCCTCATTTTACTGTCAAAGAGAACTCGGTAGTTGGCACTCAAAAGCGATGTCGTCGTTCCCTGTTGACTATAAAAATTGCAGTACTTTGGCATTTTATATTGATGATGATACGATCTTTCAGTCTACTCCACATACCAGGGGAATTTTGGGCTTGTCTTGTAAATGTGTCTAGGTTATTTTAATCATTTATCTTTGCCCTGTGTTCAGCGGTCGAGTCTCTGGATAATGTCATCAAAGTGAACGTGACCAGGTATTGAGTACATAGTTGGCTGTGAGGCAGGAGACACTGACGTATGAGACCTTGAGATAATCATATAGACTGTGGCAATTCATCCTCTCAGCCAGAGGGAGAAGTGGAACATTTTACAGCACGCCTGGCAAGTGAATATTTATGATGTGATTCAGGAGACTCTGCCCTTACATATTAAAAAAGAAAGCAGTTTGGCTGAAAACTACCTGTTGCTGTGTAACTAGCTGTGTTTTACTGAGCTGTGCCCTGGCAATGCTCATCAAAAAGTCAGCGTACTATTTCCAGAATGTAGGTTTTGTTGGATTCGTAGGAATGTTATCATTATCTCTGCTCTTACCTCCTCCTACTCTGGCAACAAGACACCAAAATGAAAAATCACCCAAGCATTTCACTGAAAGTGTAGAAACATTTGTCAGAGGTAGGCAGAAAGCACACATAAGAAAGTAATAATCTTAGTGGTGTCTTCCAAAATCGGGCAGCTTTATCAGAAGTAAAAAATCCTTGTTAATCTGCTGCTTGGGAAATTTTGGAAATGACTTTGTTATACTAGAAATTAATGTACTTTAGGATGAACAGTGAAACAAAATCTGTTGCATCTCTATTTTAAGCTGCCATTTAGTGTATTATTATTTTGGTTTTAAAATAATAATCCAAATCCAGCTGTACATGGCTGAACACCCAAAATAAAGAGTTGGAAGATTGCTGGATATCAAACAATGCATGCATTCACAGAGGAGACTCAGAGAAAGCACTGAAATAAATGAGAAAATTACATATTTTAACCATTTAAAACATTTGTCACACTTAATTTCCAATTCATTGATACTGGTGAATAAATATTTGAATTATGAATTATTCATAATACAGGGTAAATGCATACTTGAACTTAAATATATACTGCAATTTATGAAGTGAATAAATGCAATTTACAGTGCATGCAAATTTTTACAAATAGGAGTGTGCTTTGCGTAGAACTAAAATTTTTGTAGTCTGCAAGACTTGATGGTTTTTTGAAGGTGGAAGTATATGGTGAGTGCTGCAGAGATTTTCAGAAGGTAGAAGAATTACCTTACAGTTAAGAGCTGCTCTGGAGCTGTGGATTCTGTCACTGGCCATGCTGCACAGTTCCTCTACGGTAATGAATGCCCACTTTAATCAAGTATTTCAAAAAATTAAAAAATGCCAGTCTGCCCATGCCTATTTTAACTAAAGGTCCTTTGCATGATGACATATTACATAAACCCAATTTCTCAGACAAATTTATTTTGTACTTGAGTGAAAATCCTGTTGTCCAGGACTGACCTCAACCTCTGTGCCTTTCAAGTTGGGCCCTGTAAAAGCTGTGAGTTTTGTTCCCTGCCTTACTGAGCTTTGACCTTCAAGACAAAACTGGTTCTGCAACTTGACAGGCAAAAAGTAAGAACTTTGCAGCTACTAGTTTGGGCACTTAGCAACCCTTAAGGTATATGCTGAGCTTCTTTTTCAGTTAGTTTCCCGCTTTCTACCCATTTTTCTCTCTGTGTCTTAACAAGGATAAATACATTTTTCTTAGGCCAAAAGTCTATGGCAATGTTATATCAACATCTGATTGAAGAGAAGCTCCTTTTCCATGTTTTGAACATAAACTTTAGCACAGATTGTTAAATATATAGAAAAATCAGTGGCTGCACCTTAGAAGGCACACACCAAACTGGTGGGAACTTTCAGCCTTCATCTCTTCCGCAGCTCCCTACAGTCAATGGAAACGATGATACAGCCTCTTCCCCTCACAGCAGCGTCCCAAGGTTAACACCTGCTCAAGAAGTGGTTGGTTACTGCTATATAATGATGAGTGCTCAAGAAAAACTGGGAATAAACTGGTAATTTTCTTTCTAGGGAAGTGTTTAATGAGTGAAGTATGAACAAGCTCCAGTATACCCAGTGACTGATGACGATTTGGCAAAACATACTGGTGATTAACTGTCCTTTTTATGTATCGATGGTGGAAAAATAGGACCAGGCTGTTCGACTGCTGCCCACCTTACTGTCAATAGCATAAGGAAGGCTGATTTCTTTCTTCATGCTGCCATACCCTTTCCCTAGGTCTGATGCAGAGGTCACGTTTAGCTGCCTCTCGGAGCTGTGACTAAAGACATATGCTGAAAACATTGAAATCTGTTGATGAAAATCAGCTGAGAAATGAGCATTTACTGTGCATTGTTACGCCGTTTTCTTTAAAAATACCTCCAGACCTTAACCATTTCTGCAGTACATATTAAACCAACATGTACATGATTTGCCAGCGTTTCTTGAAGTGTTTGGTTAATCATCGTCACACAGAAGACATCAAAACCCAAAGTGTGCTCTCTTTTCTGAATGATTAAGCTGGGCCTCCCATAAGATTTCACTAGCAAGCAGGGCCGTGATAGTCTGCTAACAACAAATTGAAAGGAAATACATGTAATCCAGCCTCTGAAGTCACAGAAGCTGCTGTGAGAAAACAGAAAAAAATGGGAAAGGGAAAAAGCGATGATCTCAAAGATGTGAAAAGGAAAGAAAAGTCCAAGATGCAGCTCAAAAGACATATAGGTTATTTTGATGGGGTAAGTTTTATTATAGGATCAATTGTTGGGGCAGGGATCTTTGTGTCTCCCACAGGGGTGTTGAAGCATTCC
Source organism: Eurypyga helias (assembly GCF_000690775.1). NCBI lineage: Eukaryota > Metazoa > Chordata > Aves > Eurypygiformes > Eurypygidae > Eurypyga > Eurypyga helias. The sequence goes on from NW_010247808.1 coordinate 10,166, forward strand.
TTGCTCAACATCGGCGTCGCACTAACGATCTGGACTGCGTCTGGGCTGGTTTCTCTGATGGGTTCCCTTTGCTATGCGGAGCTGGGAACCCCTCTGCCCTTCAACATATTAAAAGAGGCCTTGGATCCCTACCCGCCTTCATGTTTATCTGGACGTCAACATTTACCAAGCCAGCATCAAATGCTGCTCGAGCCTTGCTATTTGCTGAATATGCCACCCAGCCCTTCTATGGCGTTTGCTCCGCACCAGAAACACTGAAGAAATGCTTGGCCTTGGCTGTTCTCTGGTCCCTGGGGATTTTGAACGGCCGCAGTGTCAAAATGGCCGCGTGGGTGCAGACAGTTTTCACCTTGCTGAAGATGATGGCCTTGTCTGTAATCGCCATCGGTGGCATAGTCCTCATTGGCGGGAGGAAGGAGAGCCTAGCCAGGTTTGAGGACGCATTCAGCTCAGAGATCCCCAACGCATCACAGGTTGCTGAAGCCTTCTTCCAAGGACTGTACGCGTACGGTGGCTGGTGGTCCCTCAATTACATGGCAGGTATCTCACTCCTGTTCTTGAGATTTTGTTCTGCAGTCATCATTCCTATGTTCCTCAGCTGATCTTGGTAGAACCTGTTACTCCTTCAAGACCATAGGGTTTCCCACATTTTACATGAGTCCTGTGTTTGTTGGGGCTGGTAGAAGAGGTGTTGTTCGTCTGTAGGGAATTTTCTTGCTTCTTTTGCAGTCTCCAGGGTCAGACTGACATTTCTAGAGGAGTACAAGAGAAATCAAACAGTTCATTTAAAACCTCATGCATAAACATTTTTTTTAATACCTTGAAAAGTTGCATTTTGTCTTTCTCAGTGTCAGTGCAGTTTTGGAAAAGGATCAAGATATCCATGCCAAACTAAGTGCACAGTAAGGAACAAATAAAAAAAAAGATAAGTGATTAATTTGTATTTAAATATATGTACCTTCTCTGAGGCTATGCAGCAGGTTTGTGCATGGATGAATTAATTTTGAATTGTGTTAAAATACAGTAATTCTATGGGATATATATAGTATGGGGAGTAGGCATTTCTTGGGAAAAGAGAGTTTTGCACAGAAGGAGAAGAAAAATCTAAGGAAAGTGGTGTAAGTCCTTTCATTTAACTTGTGCTCGATTTTGAACATTCAAAACCTTCCTGAATAACCATTTACTTATCCTATTCTGTATCTGATGGCATATGTGGCAGTAATAAATAGAGCAGTTTTTCATGAAAGTTGCAGAGGTAATATTCATAATGTTGGTTCTGCACATCACGAGTTAAATAAATAGTGTTTTATTATAGAATTAAGTTGTAAGCAAGTGGATGTTTAACCCTATAGGATCTTTAACCCTATTTATCCATTGACCTCTATCACATGTAAAACATTAAATAAACTGAATGTGTGAAATGCATAACACAAAGTTCAATAGTGAGAACAGTGTGAAAATTGGGTTAATGTTTAAAAAAATGACTGTAATTATTGCAATTCAGCTATTCCAGCATTAACAATATGCTGCAATATATATTTTTATATATAAATATAAATCAGGTGATATAAATCAGCAAAGTATAATTTTAAAATCTTAGGATTTCCTTAAAGGCAAGCATTTAGCTTTGTAAACGCAAGATAATACGGAATTTTTTGTAAAATATTAATTTATTTTCTGATCAGTTATCAGTAGTAATTAATGCCATACACTGGGCGGCACAGCTGCTTAAACAGAGCCAACCTGTGCAATAGTCCCCTTCTGAATTGAATTTCCTATTCTTCAGCAATAACTTCATTACTGTGAGCTTCAGCTGAAGCATCAGGTGCCAGCTGGACGACAGGACTGCAGTGAGCGACAAAACAAATGGAAAGATAAATTTAAATTGGCAATTTTGGTGATTGTCCTCTTCTGGGCTCTGAATTACCAAGTGTATTTCTTCCATTTGAAATAAATCCCGCATTCTCTGCTAGTCCGATTCTGGATTCCGCTGTTGTGCTCATTCAGTCCCTCTGGCTGTGTGCACTACAGCTGGCCCTAGGGCAGGCACAAAGCTGATGTTCTGGGCAGGAGACAGAGATTACAGTTGAGGGAGGAAAGACATTTCTGTCTCCTAAAAGAGCTTAAGTAAGCTGCACATTTGTCTTTTCACTTTGTCACCCTTTTGAGTATTGGTTGGTAACACTCGGGAAGTTGTCTGTAAATGTTGAGGGAAGGGGCAAGTGGAGAGTGAGGGAAGGGACGAAGGAGCGAAAGAAGATGAAAAAGACCCTTTTTGATTGAGATGGGGATGAATTATGAGAGTTCTGGAAAGCAGCTCCATCTTTTGCTGGGACTATCACATGGTCAGGAATGTGTGCCGATGCCTCAGTTGTTCAGCTGCAAAATTTGGAGTTTTGTTTTATTTGGTAAGAGTAGCTTTAAGCTAAGATGCCAGGCTTAACGCTAAATAGTTTTCCTCTGCCAGTTTTGTCCTGGAAAAGACAAACAACAGCAGAATCCAGCTGGGAATGGACCCCTCTTAAAGCCACTGCATTACTGCTCTTCCATCAATACCTTCAGTCTCTCCCATTACTTTTTCTGCATTTCCTGATACATGGGCAAAGAGAAAGGTTTTGTGCAGGAATAGAAAAATTCACTCAGGAGGTTTTAGATCAGGACTCATGAGGTCATGTAAGAATAAATAATCTGACTTTAGAGTCTCATGTTTAAACTGCTGATTTAAAAGTCTGCCTACTTGAAATTTCTTACCAACTCACTTTTCTAATGTAAGTGAAATATATGTTTAATCAAAGAAAAATTATCAGTCCTTTTGTAATTCTTTTATCATCCTGTCAGACCTCCATCCATCCATCCCTCCTTCCAAGATGGTTTAAAAAATAGTTAAATAAGACTTCTTTGATAATAAACTATTTGAGAAACACTGTAGGACCTCACAAGCAACATAGCTTAGCAGCCATGATTAGGGACTGGGGCAGGACTTTGGTATCAGTCTTGTCAAGGTCTGTGCAGATTCAGTACTGAAACACACTTGCAGAAACCACACTGCTTGCTTTATCAGTATTTTTAAATTGTATTTTTCAGAAGAGATGAAAAACCCTAGCAGAAATATCCCCTTAACTGTGATGACTGCTGTTCCTGCAGTAATTGTTTTTTATTTACTGGTGAACATCTCGTATCTGACTGTCCTCACACCTAAGGAAATTGTCTCTTCAGGTATGGATTTGATTTTTTTTAATTAAAAAGGTGTGGTCCATTATCTTTCCCATCTGATGTCAATTTATTGGGTTACTTCTGCTCATCTAACTTCACAGTCAGGAAGTTTGGGTTTCATTCTAAGTTTTAACAGAGCATTCTTGTTCAATTTTACTGTACGACTGAATGCAGACAGATGTCACCGGGTGTTGAAAATGTTGGCTTACACCTGCACTGTCTAAAGAGAAATCGGAAGTGTAATGAAACCTGGAAAATCAGAGTTCAGATTATGGAGAAGGCCTTTGTTTTCCTATAGTTTTAATCTCTTCTCCTCCTTCCTTCCCTACCTCATGGTGTCTCAGGCTAAAACTAATAATGTTTAGGAAGCGGACAAGCCCACCATGGTAAGTAATATAGAAAAGACTATGGACACAAAAATGTAGCCATTTCATGTGTTATTCATGATATACTTCGTGATTCCTTAGAAGAGCCTATACAAAAGTCCAAATGTCCAAGACGCGCTGTATTTCTCCTTGATTGTCCAAACAGCACCTTTTAAATACCAACTCTAATGAGACTGAGCTGTCAGACTTTGCCTTCAGGAGTAAGAAAAAACAGACCACATTTGGATGGATCAATTTCTTTTTTCTGTGAAGGCAGCTCAATAACTTAAGTGGGAGTGGTGTTCTCTCACTCAGCAGCCAGGTATTACTGATTTGCCATTGTCAGTCTGCTGGGAGAGATCCATCCTACAGTGACAGAGGCAGCGAATACCAGAGTGTCCATGAATGCCAGCTGCCCCGCTGGCATGACCAGCTCCAGACATACCAAGGAGCTGTGCTTATCTATGTCAGCTGAGGAGATTGCCTTAAAATCATAGTTCATGTTTCAAACATTGCTACACATTGCTGTGGTTCTTGTTCTTTCACTATGTATTTTTTTTTGAGGTTGTTTTCCCCATTACTGATAATTTCTTATGTTGTGCAGGCCCCTGCAAGACCTATATTCCTCATGGCAGTTGGATATAGACCCACTAAATGCTACTCCTTGCTACCGTATGGACTATAGCTAATTTCCAGGCAATATTGAATATCTTTTGTTCAGAAATAGTCTTTCAAATTTCCCAGTTCCACCCAAAGCAAAACCCCATTAATAACACGCTTGCCGACCCATCTCTGCTCATACATATGCTCATGTCGGCAGTTTCCTCGTAACTGTAGATCATGTCACCGCTGTGGTCACGCCGGGGACGAACGCATTCATTTCCTTTCCCCGTGTGGCTCTGCCCATGCGTGTGCGTTTGTGATTCACGGCGGTGAGAGGCAGCGTGCTCCCGCCGGGCAGTCCGTTACCGCGGTATTGGCCCCAGCAGGTTTACCCGGCTTGCTCTGGCAGGCATCACTCCTTCTTGCTGTCATTCCACCTCCCCCCAAATTTTTTAGCTCCTGAATTAAATACCCTTAGGATTAGATTAGTCAAGTTTGACTACAGTAACAAAACCCCATGCATTGCTGGTAAATAATAGGTGTTTCTTGTATTTTAAGTTGTGTTTCTGTTGAGTCTGTCAGTAATTCAGAACATGGCACCTGTGCTATGCTAATGCTTTGCTTTCTTGCAGTTGCTGTGGCCGTCACTTGGGCTGATCGAGTGATCCCCTCTGTTGCCTGGATCATTCCTCTCTCTGTTGCTGTCTCAATATTTGGTGCCCTCAACAGCAGCATGTTCACCCTAGGTCGATTAAGCTATGCTGGAAGTCAGGCGGGGCATTTACCTGTTTTAATATCCATGCTTAACGTCCACTCCTGTACTCCAGCACCAGCCATGATTTTTTCAACCACCATTGCATCCATTTTTATCATCCCTTCCGACCTCATTACGTTAACAAATTACTTTGGATTTTCTACCTGGCTTATGATCGGATTGACTTGTGCAAGCCTGATCGTACTTCGATACCGGGAACCTCATCTTCATCGACCATACAAAGTAAACGGAAATAAGTTACAAAATGTATTTACAGTTTTTTTTGAGTCATGGGTAGTGTGCAAAAGTTAAGGAACAAGTGCAAGTCAAAAGTGGATAGTCACTACAAAAATACAAATTATAATAATGTGCTTAGGGCCTTATTCAATAACTTTGCTTCACTGTAGAAGGAAAAGAAGCAAACAGAGAATCTCTGCCCCAGAGAGCTTGCCCCTGGGAACAGATATGTATATGGAGAATGGGGGAGATGCACAAACAATGTGAAACCATACGAGGGTGGAGCAGTAGGCAGAACAGCGTGGTATCCAGGCTGGCCATTCATGGTGAATTAAACCTTGGTGTGCTCTCATCTTTCCTCACACAGTCACAGATATTAAGGTTAGGATTAATTTCTTCTTCTGTCTAGCTGTCAGGAAGCTCGGATAGAAGTCTGTGCTTATTGTGGAAGGCTTCTCCTAGGCACACAACCCCGAGTTTCTTTTAGGAGCCCCTAATACCAGATGTGGACAAATGGTTTGCATGTATTGCCCATCTCTCCTCCTTGATGACTGAAGGAGCCTGAACAAGTGTTTTAGAAAAGATGTCTAGCTGGTAGGCAGTTTGAGGTCAGATGAATCTCATGCTGAGTGAGACTCAGCAGCATGAGAAATGAGAAATGATAATCTAGTGTGGCAAAGAACGTATTATTACTCTAATGAACGAGGCATAAGATCACAGTTGGTCAGTTTATTTCCTGAACCAGTTTTTTTTTCTTTCTCTTGCAGGTGTTTCTACCCATTCCATTTGTGATGGTGGCAATGTCTTTCTTCTTAGTCTTAGCTCCCATAGTCTGGTCTCCCAACCTGCAATATGTTTATGCTTTCCTGTTTATGCTGGGAAGCCTTCTTCTTTATCTGCCTTTTATACATTTTAAACTGCATTTTGCGTTTCTTGATAAAATTACTTGCCACTTACAGCTCCTGTTGGAAGTCTCCCCTGCTGACGGATATGCTGAGGGCAAATGTGAATAATGGCAAAAGTCTGATCCCAGCACAGCTAACAACCAACAGAGGATTTTGTTTAACTGAGACTGTAGAAGGTGTGCTAGATGTCAAGTGCGATATATAGGTGTGCATGCGTGTGTGTGCATGTGCTTATATGCATATACATATATAGATGAAAATACAAACATTGGATGCATATACACTTGTGTATTGCATCCAATATTTGCATCTACGTATATGCACTTATATGTATATCTACATGCACGTATACATACATATATGCATATGTATGTACAGACATTAGCTTAATGTGTTAATACCTATATATTGTTGTTTATCTGTGTGTATACATACATATATATGGATGTATATGTATACTTATTTAATAGGTACAAAGAATCTCTCTTGAAGTGGTAAAATCTGTAAAATGCTCTCTCTGGCTCCTGAACTATTGAAGTTGCATATATTCTTGCAATAACAGAATAAAACTAAATTACAGCCCAAATAATTATCAATATTATCATATAATACATGAGTAAATACATACATGACAGCATTATTATATATACTTTTGGTGTCCAAACTAAATTGTCTGGATTATTTCTAGTTCGTAGTAGCTTGTTTATTAGAACTTCTGGTTTTAAAGGCTTTATACTTCTGTTCACTTGCTACCTTTTTTGTCTGAATTTATTTTAATAAAAAAAACCTTTTAAGAATGTCACAAAATTGACTGAGACCTTTTTTAATCCCAAGAAAGCTGTATATGGTGCATCTTAGGTATTTTAGCATCGGGGTGAAATCTTACAAAACATCAAATAAGGCAAAAAGAATTCTTTATCCTCTTCATCACAGCAATAAAACTCAAGATGTGTAGATTACTTTACTAAATCATTTACATCTTAGCCTTAATATTACCTTGGCTTCTTTTTGGTGTTACTGAGAAATAAGAGATATTTACCCTCCCTCCCTTTTTAATTTTGTTTATGAAAGCAAGATAAATACATTCTTTTAAATTTTTTATAATTGGGCCATATTAAGTTCACCAAGTATTTAAACTTAAAACCAAAAAAACAGTACGCAAGAAACATCACATACTTAGATGATTAATCTAGTAATATGTGCTGGTTTTTTTTTAATAATTACAATAACTTCAATTATGTAAAGGTTTTTTTTTGTTTTTTTTTTTTTTTTTTTTTTTTTTCCCAAATCTGTCTATTAAGAGTTCAGCAATAACAACCAGTAGATGGCTCCAGACTAACATCTGCCTTACCTCATGATATTCTGGGTTGATGGATGTTGTACTGGTGAGAGAAATAGTTTTACAGAGCATTGTATTGTATCACTTACAGTAGAATGAAAAAAAGTCTTGCCAGAAGATTCAAATCTCTGATCAAAAATTTACAAGTCATAATGATAGATAAAGACTTTATACATAGCTACCCAAAGGACAGCATCAAGTGATGCTGGGGACCAAGTGAAGGTTTAAGAGGATTCAACTTTGCGCAAGCCCTCAAATGAAAACAAGTACATGGAGAAAGTGCCTTTTCTCATAAGTGGTGATGAACGCAGAATGAAAATTTGGAGTCGAAATTAGACCTTTTAAAATGCTGTAGGAAGAAAAGTCCATGCAAGTGAGGAGTGAAGTGCATACAGCTGAGCTGCAGACTGGACCCTGCTAAAAGCAAGGCAGGAATCAATGTTTAATTTCACTCAGTAGTGCTATCAGAAAAAACATTCCTTTTGCTGTTTATATTTTAAAAAATCATAGGACTCAACAAAAATTTATAGGAGTAATATTTTAAGAACTGAATTCTAGAGAGTATTGAAGGAAGGATTTTACTGTGACTAAAGCATCAACCAGGGATTTGTAAATGCAGGTGTGGTGCCTGGCACAGCCACAGGTTTTCAACTGTTCTTGATCAAGTCACTTATTTAAACACATGTTTTAATATGGAAAAGGAAGTCATAAGGAAAAAAAAATTAGTATGGGACAATGATATTGTATTGCAGATCACATGGTAAGAAAAAGCAGACACTGTGAGGAAGTTGCTCAATTTGATATGTAATTTTTGTTAGTTTCTTGGCAGTAGAACTACTTGAGCTTGTATTTACAGTTGAATTCCATGAGGACTTGGGTACCTAGGGAATATGTATGTCAGGGTATCTTTGCCTAATTGAGGCATATATCTGTTAATGATACAAACTTTGAATTTAGAAGTTTGGCAGTTTCAACAAATTAGGGAACTCACAAGTCCCAGTGAAATGTAATGAGAAATAAATTGCATCTATGTATCTTTACATTACAAGAAGTAGATAGTTTTTCTTTTAACAACAATCTAGGAAATCACACATAAACAGGGACACACATATCCCAGTTTAATGGTTATTGCCAAAAGATCAGCAAAGACAAGAATAGTTAGAACAGGTCAGAATTAAAACTGCCTGTGCACACTTAACCTGCCCCCTCTCTGAAGGCTACTTATAACAGCCTCTGATTATCAGATCATAAAGTCCTCTTTCAAGATACCCTTACCTCATCATAATATGTATTAGATAGAGAGCACATATTATATTATTTATATAAAATATACATCAAATATTGGGTAGAATGGATGGTGCCCAGATAATTCACTATTATTTTCTTTCCCATTTCAATATGTGACGTTGCACTTTATTTAGCACTCTCTGCTCAGATGCTGTTCTTGATAGACATTACTTAGTGTTGTCGACACCCTGGAGGGAAGGGATG
>NW_010247809.1:0-2195 GCF_000690775.1 Eurypyga helias
CCCCCCCCCAGCCCCGGGGCACTATGGGCAGGTGAAGGGGGAGCTGGCCCATCTACCCTTTCCAAGGAGGAATGATCCTATTTACCTTTCCCTGTGCCTTATCAGGCAGGAGGCCAGTGCCGGGCTGCCAAAAGGGGTTGTGCCGTCCTTTTTTTTCTGCAGGAAAGGTGGCTGGGCGTCACCGCTGTGCCTTCATGCTCTGCTGCCAGCCCTAGCCCCAGGGGCAAAGCTCTGGAAATACTGCAAATCCTTCCAGTTTTGGAGAAACAAGAAGCCAGGGAAGAGATGGAATCCATTTGGGAAGGGGGGGAGGGGCAGACCTCAGCTCCATTTTAGGATCCGCCTTTGGAACTTGGCTGCTAGGGAGCAGACGAGCCTGGTTCCCGCATCCGGTGGGAGCATCCTCACCTGGTGCTTGTGCAAATACCCCCGGGGACCCACTTCCCCCTGATATCATCATGGGTTTATTTGCAAGGCCGAGCTTAAACAAATAAGTCGGGTTTGTTGCTCTCTACGGTTGGGTTTTACAGCCCTGGCGCTGGGTGAGCTATTGCTGCCGCCCGACAGAGAAACCCCAGTGCGGGGTGGGGACCACCCACCCCCCATTTGATGTGTTTTCAGGAGCGGTGGGGGAGCGGGAGCACTCACAGCCACTCAAGGCAGCTGTGGATCTCCCTGGGACTCCCCCGGGAACGCCATTCTCTGAGGTTCTCATGGCTGCCCCGGCATCGCTGACTGGATTTGGATGGGGAACCTCCGGGCATCCCCTCCCACCAGCGCTCGCCTGCTTCATCATCCTCATCCTCACCCTCCTCTTCCACCCACCGGTTGCACATCCCCTGGGAGCACCATGTTCTCCCAGGGGCTTTTTTGGGAGGTCTTGGCACCCTGGGCTGGGGCTGGTACTCGCCGGCTCACTCTTGGCTTCGGCACCGGGGCCCCGCTGCCCATACTTGCCTCGTGCCGGAGCCTGCCGGTCCCACGGCCACGCTGTGTGCTCCCCTGGAACGCTCCCGTGCCTCTGCTGGCACTGGGGCCTTGAGGAGCTCTCTGGAGCTTTTAGGGATTTTAGAAGCTTTTAGGGTTTTGAGGATCTTTTAGGGATTTAGAAGCTTTTAGGGCTTTTAGGAGCTTTTGGGGTTTTGAGGAGGTTTGAAGGTTTTGAAGAACTTTTACATCTTCGAGGAACGTACAGGGTTTTGAGGAACTTTCAGGGCTTTTAGGAACTTTTAAGGGATTTATGATCTTTTAGGGCTTTTTGGAACTTTAACAGCTTTGAAGAACTTTCAGGGTTTTTAGGATCTTTTAGAGTCTTGAGGAGCTTTCAAGGATTTTAGAATCTTTTAGGGTTTTGAGGAGGTTTCAGGGGTTTGGGGAGGTTTGAACATTTTTAGGAACTTTTACAACTTGGAGGAACTTTTAGGTTTTTGAGGAACTTTCACGGCTTTTAGGAACATCGAGTTTTTTTAGAAACTCTCAGGCTTTTTAGGAACTTGTGGGGCTTTAGGATCTTCTAGGGCTTTCAGAAACTTTTAGGGGTTTTAGGAAATCTTAGGGCTTTTAGGATCTTTTAGGGCTTTTAATGCTTCTAGGAGCTTTGAGGGTGTTGAGGAGCTTTGAGGATTTTGAGGAGCTTTGAGGGGTTTTATGAATTTTTAGGGCTTTGAGGAACTTTTACGGTTTTGAGGAACTTTTAGGACTTTTAGGATCTTTTAGGGCTTTAGGAACTTTTAAGGTTTTTAGGCGCTTTTAGAGCTTTTAGGAACTTTTAGGGATTTTGGGATTTTTTTAGGGCTTTTAGGAGCTTTTAGAGTTCTGAGGAGCTTTTAGGGTTTTCAAGGGCTTTTAGGGCTTTGAGGAACCCCCCAGCTCAAGCAATAAACCCTTATCAGGCCGACTGAGTGCCTCTGGCCTGAGCCCAAGGGCAAATGTCCCTTGCAAGGGACAACACAAGGATTTCCTCCCTCCTGGCGCTCAGCCAGCACCTCTGAAGACGGCAGCACGGCCTGCCAACTTACGGACGATCCCGATAACATCAACAAGTGCAGACCTCGACCTAAAAATAACGCTTGATAACGTCAAGTGCGGACAAAAGACTCTTTGTTCCACAAACAGCAGCAAAAAGATGGCCTAAGATGTCCTTTCCTTACTGGGACGCGGGGTCTGCACCTGATCCCCTCCAGGAGGGCCTGATC
>NW_010247810.1:0-4844 GCF_000690775.1 Eurypyga helias
TAGACCTCATACAACTGACCTCAGCACGTTGATCCAACCTGTCTAGGCCCCTCTGCAGAGCCTTCCTACCCTCAGGCAGATCAGCACTCTTGCCCCACTTGGTGTCACCTGCAAATTTACTGAGGGTGCACTTGATCCTCTCGTCCAGATCATTGATACAGATATTAAATACTAGAATCAGTATTCCTCCTTTCTAATAGCTATAAAAGCTGGCGATTTCCTGGAGCACACATCACATCCCCTCTGCAATACCTTCTAATGGAAAGAAAGAAATGCAGTTCTTCAAAGCAATCTCTCACTAAATTAAATAGATTTGTTTGTGCTGCTTTTCAATGCACAAGTGTGACAGTTCATTTTAAACAAAGTAGTTTTAATAATGTCGTTACTAATATCTATGTGGTCATCTCTCTGAAAAATGGTGTTTTAATAGGAATGTTTCATTTTAATAAGCAGAAGAGGCAAGCTGCCCTGAGTCAGTGGACATACACCAGAGAACAGGCTGATTGTGTTAGATTCATCCAGAACATTGAACGGCACACAGGCAGTCCAAGAAAAAGCAAGTGGCTTTATTCAAATGATTAGTCTTACTGCTATGCTGTAGCACAGATTCACACATTCTTCTATTATTCCTTAACCTTGTGCCAAAAACTCCCACTTGAAGTAATAATTAGAATTAGTGTTTCCAGTGCATGCAACAGGCTGATTGTGTTAGATTCATCCAGAACATTGAACGGCACACAGGCAGTCCAAGAAAAAGCAAGTGGCTTTATTCAAATGATTAGTCTTACTGCTATGCTGTAGCACAGATTCACACATTCTTCTATTATTCCTTAACCTTGTGCCAAAAACTCCCACTTGAAGTAATAATTAGAATTAGTGTTTCCAGTGCATGCTTCCATCTTCCTAACAAACAGTAATGAAATGTGGCTTTTACAAAATACGCAGTTAATTAAACTTTTTTTTGAACACTGTTTGATTCATGCAGTTCCCCTGTGCTGGCCCCTCATTATGCCCAACTATCTCTACCTGACACTGGTGAATTGGAAGAAAAGCACCATCAATAGGATGAGTGAATTTTCAGAAATTTGCATTTTAAAATTGCTTTTTTTTTTAAATTTTTTTTCCCCTTGTTTTGTCTCTGTCTTGGAATAAACTGAAAAGGTGGACATTATTTGTAATTCTTTTTTTAAGTAGAGGATGTAGAGTATGTATGGAGTATGTAGTAGAGTATGTGTATTATATAACTAGTCTACAAACCCCCTCAGCCTGAATATGAAGAACAGATATATCAAGTGCTACAAGGTAGTAAGTGCATTTCTAGGCAAGCTTTTTGAAATGGTTGCTCAGCACTGTAGTGCTTAATAAAACTATGCAAATAGAAATTCTGATTTCATTTTTTAAATATTATTTCATGCTTTTTTACTGTCTGCCTTAATTATCCTAGTGCTGAACAAAGTATAGTCTTTTGATTGATGAGAGTTCCACCCCTTTACCCACACCCCTGCAGACATGAGGCTCCACAGTTTAGTACCATAAATCACTGTGATTGTGTAACTTAACTACTGTATGATCAGAGATCACTTACAGTGTTAGCCTGAATATGCATTCATCCTTTGTTATGAATGTTATATGGCTAAATTTATTCCAGCTGTTTGGAGAAATATAAGTTTCTTCACATAAGAAAGCAATGCATTTTAAATAAGCAATTCTTTCAACAACTGGAAAAAATTGCAAACCCCCCCTATTTCCAATCTTCATTCATGTGAGTTATTTTGTCACTTTAGGAGAAATCCTTTCAGAGAAAAACAACAATTAAACCCCTACCCCCCAGACTCTGACAGCTAAGAATCTATGGATCAGCCATTTCAGTAATTAACCACAATTCCTCTGATTTGTGAATTTCCAGATGATGAGGCAGGAAGCAAGATACATCTTGGAGAACTTGCCCTCAGGAGAGAGGAAAAACTATTGTGAGGTTGACAGCAGAACCTTGTACTGGCACAGTTTCCCTTCCCTAGTGGTTCAAGGAGTTCCAAGCACCCTCTTGTAAATCATCAGCTCACATCTATTTATTATCTTCCAGCCCAGTGCACAACACTATCTGTTACACATGGATACCAGAAATATTACAAGGTGGACTCAAGGGATAAGAGACAGCAAACCCTGCAGACTTCCTATGCCTGAGTCACACCTGGTATAAAGTCAGGTTCTGTTTGTAAAGTGCATGCTATTGTCAGAAATGAAGCAACTATTATGTTTCAGAGTCGGGATTTTTAGTGTTTTTCCAAAATGCTTAATCTTATCTCCTGATACATTTACGTTATTATACAAAGTTTATCTGCATAGCAATGGACAAAATGTCCATGGAAATATTGCTATTCATTCAATGGTTGTTGTTATATTTGGAGTAGGCACCAGCTACAATCTGTGATGCTTGTCCTGGAATATCAATAAATAAATCATAAAAGCCAATGCTTCAAATACTGAAAAATTCAGACTTCAAACTGTGTTTTGAACTAGACTGAGAGCAGTGTCTCAGATTGTCCTTTTGCTTTATATGAACAGAAGAAATTTAAAGTAGGAGGAACTGTCTCCTGGGATTTGGCATAAGGGAGTGCCACAAACTATCAGCCCTCCTGTCTTTGCTGTGCCAGAGAATCTTCTCCTGGGGTGTACCATGAGGAGCAGAGAGTGTGTCTGGGGAATAAATGTGGCTTCAGATGAAATTATGTCCTGCAGACTCCATCTCACCTGATGGTTGTGTGCAAGCAAAGAAGCCAGGCAGTGGTGAGGACCCATGCCGCAACAGGGCAGGTGAATGCTTGGAGAAAATTAGAAGCACCTCCCTAAGACACCTCTTGGGTTAAGTGAAGTTCCTTGCACAGTAGACTTACAGTACTGATGAAAATGGGACATCACAACTGTTTTTCTCCTTCTGTCTGAGACCCAGATTTTGTAAGAACAAACTCATTGGAGTCCCCACACTGTTGCCCACTTCCAGTGCTCACTTGTAGCAGATGTCTAAATTATATGGTGTGAATGAAAGCATTAAAAAGAGAAATAAAGGCAAATGCCCTACTGATATGTGGTTCAAGCACAGGTTTTTGGGCTGATGCCCAAGTTGCAGAATGAATTTCCATGGTTTGTTTTGTGCAGGGGGCCACTAGGCAATTCTAATGGTGCTTTTTTTAAAAGCACTGAAATTGGTTGAAACTTAAAATTAAGAATGGTATTGTGTAGTTTAATTGTGAGCACAAGGCTAGACAGCACTGGAAGTAACTCAGGTACATCTACTCAAAGGCCAGAAGAAAAAAAACACTGCAGGTATTCAGTGCTTTATCTGATTAGAAAACAGCCTGGCACAGATGTGATTTCTGCTCCATATATCAAGCTATGGCAGGCTTTTGCTGCTTCATTATGAAAGGATCTAAAGTAAAATAGGTTTTGGAACATAAAAAATGACAAATTTGGAAAAATATCTATATGCCAGATGGGTGTAGGAAGAATCCTTGTGACAAATACATTATTAAGGGAATATGCATAAGGAAGGAAACTGTGCCCAGCTCCTCCAAGGATGGACTGGCAGGAAGGTAGTATCTCTCTGTGTCTAATGTGGTCTTATCTAATCTAAATCTAATTAATTATGTTGCATCACTGACATAAAATCTAGGCACCACACACAATAATGGAAAGCTGCATCAGGGTTAATGGTTGCTCCGCCCTCTCTGCTTCTGTTTGCTTTCCTTGGGGGCTGCTGTCAGAGTGACGGCATCTCCACTGACGAGAGGGTCGTACAAAGAGACGGAGCTTTTGCTGCACGCCATGGGCAGCATGGCATGAACTCATCCTCGTCTCCAACGTTACCGTACTGTGTCAGCCTCCTCCAAGGATGCTGCTTGGAGGGGTTTTATCACGGACCATGGGTGCTCCAGCACAGCTTCTGTGTCTTGTGGAGAAATGGGAGCATTTCAGTAGCTGCTGACTTACACCACTGATGATTTTGGAGCAGACCCCGGAGAGGGGGCCTGGACTGACCAGGAAGGCAGCTCTGTGCAGAGCTCCTGGTAGTTGGCTTCCCAGTGTAGGAAGGGGTGTTATCGGTAGCTCACCCACTCTGGCTCAGGACACATGAGGCTGTGTGGGACAACACAGCCACACGCAAGATTGGGGGGTACGTGGTGTAGAGAAAAGAGGCTGAGCTCTGGTGCCAGGAGGCTGCTGGACAAGCAGCAAGGCTGGGAAGTAGGCAGCAGCTTTGGTTGTGGGTCAGTACTGGTGCACAAGGACCCTGGAAACTCCAGGGTTTCTTCACAGTGTGGGGCCAGTGGGGTCCTTCAGCCTAGTCTGTGGGGCCAGGCACCCTTCTGTAGACCCTCGAGGCAGCATTACTGCCTCTTCCTTGGAAGCTAACAAGTCAGTATTTCAGCTTTAGAGTAAAAAAGCCCCAAAGGACATGCATAGTCTGGCCAGTCCTGTATCTGGGTTGCAGACTAGATCCAATACGGCCTTAATGGCAGCTGGAGCAGCTGCATGGAGACATAACACAGAGCTGAAAGAAGTCTCAGCCCTTGGTTCTTCTCAAAGATGGAAAACATACCTGATTTGGCCTTAAGGTGCAAAAGATCTAGCCATGATTAATGTGTTCAGAACTGAAATAGAAATGGAGGCAAGGAGGATGGTACAACAATCTTATCATTTGGCTTTCATAATTTCATTTAATTGATGCCTCATCCACTGTTTGATTGTTCTTTTTCTATTTAAACCCAGCCAAACCAGGAGGCTTTTACTTACAGGCTTTTAGTACCATTTTAGTTGGCAGTTATCATAGAACCATAGAATGATTT
>NW_010247811.1:0-2267 GCF_000690775.1 Eurypyga helias
CAGCCCGCCATTCCCACCTCTGCCAAGTATTTCCACTGGGCTTGGCCCCCGACGGAAGGCTGGGGGGATGCAGACACGGGAGACCCGCTCACTTTGGTGACAGAAATAAAATTACCCCGTACAACTTCATCCAACCTGCGATCTAAAGTCCACGGGAAAGGCCGCCCTCCAGGTTCTCCCACGGTTCTACTTCCCCGTGGTATTTGGTGGGCCCAACTCAGACCGCGTTTAGAACCTCCTGGGAAAAATAAAGGAAAATAAGCCACCAGCCAATAACTTTTTCTTGCCGGCTTGCTGTTTTTTCTAACGTAAGCCGTGCGATCCGGACGGACAGGAGAGATCGCAGCCACCACGTGGGACACGCGCGGTAGCACAGAGCTTGAGGGAGGTCGTGTTGTGCGGTGCTCTCACCTCCAAGCCCTCAGCCGCCCTCAAGGTTGGTTTCACCTTGCTGGAACCCAAGTCTCCTGGTTTTTAGGCTTCTCAGGGCCATCAGAGCAGAGTTTGCTTCTTCTGGGCTTTGCATTCTCGCATATTTGTTTTCCTACTCTTCCTCAGGCCACAACCAGCCTCCTTATGTAATGACTTGTGTTATATAAACTCCATTCTTCAAGGAACAGTCATTAACCTACTACTGGGTATTGAAAATACCAAAATACTGTCACACAATTAAAATCACTAAATGGTGTCCTCAAATTGGAGCACAGATTGCATTGCAGATTTTTTTTTTTTTTTTTAAATTAAACCACACACAGGAAACATTTGCTAAGCCAGGCACTTCATGCAAAAGAGGTTGGGGCAGCACCTCTCGCCGCGATCCTTCCCAACCCGTCGGGGTTTCCTCCTCAACAACCCTCTGCCCCGGGCTGCTTTCACTCCGCACGGAGCTGAGGAGGTTTCCCCCGTCGGCATGCAGACCTCGGTAGAAGCGATGCAGAGAGATTGCAGCGGGTTGCTCCGCTAGCTGTAGAAAGCATATGCATTTTTAAAGCAACAGCCAAATAAAATCACAGGAGAGGACAATCCGAAGGCAAGTCTCAAGGAATTTGGTGTAACTGAAGTTTTGCCTGGCCACCGGCCGATGTTTCTGACCTCCCCGCCACCCCCACAAACCCGGCTGGGTCAGCTCTCAGCTGGGCTGGAGGCACGGGGGAAAGATTTTGTCGTCAGCCAGGTTTCTCAGTACAGCTCTGGAGGAGCCATTGTCCCTTCCCGGCCTTTTGGAGCAAAAGTCTTGGCTGACGGGGATTCCAAACGTCACTGTTTTGGTCATTTTGTTCCACGTACACGGCAGCCCCGGCCGCACGTGGCACCCTGTACCAGTATAGCTGCCCAACAGTCGGCATGTTTAATTCCATGTCCCTATTTTTGTAGGTCTTTCCTCCCTTAATCCTTCGGAATTCCAAATTTTATTTCTATGCCTACTTTTATCAAGATGTCTCACCCTAGTTTTAATTATTTCCTCTCTCCTGTGTCACGTTGCTTTTACATTTTTTCTATATCTACTTTTATACAGTTCACTATCTTTATTTTTTTGTTTCATTCCAGCCTGTGCTGTACTTTGTCACTTTTAAAATGTTGTTTCTATGTCTTTGTTTAGTTTACTGGGCCTGTTTTTTGTTGTTGTTGGAGTTTTTTTTCTGTTTCCTTAATCTTGTCGCTTCTGAAACTTTTTTCTATGTCAACTTTTATCCAGTTCCTGTTCCTATTTTTTAATTCTTTCGCTGGGTACTCTCTCAATTTTTCCATTTTCTTCCCATGTCTCCGTTCATTTGGTTTGTTATCCCTATTTTTTCATTTTTCCCTCATTTAATGCCCTCACTTTTGAATTTCCTTTCTATGTCTACTTTTAAATTTCTTGTATCTTTTTTTTTTTTTTTTAATCTTCTCTGGGTTCATCCCAAGGCTTTAGAGGGTCTCCTTGGCACACTTTTACCTCTGGAGTGTCATTTGTACCCCTCTCAGTCTGTCAGAACATCTCCTCAGGTCATCCCTCTTCCTCAGGGCACTCTGTCCTCTCCTCCATCTCACTTGCCTCCCACCATTCAGCTCCTCCCTGAAGACATCCTCTCCTGAGTAACCCTGTGCCCTCCAGCCTCCTCCTGTCTTGCTGGATGCCCGAGCACCCCTCTATTTCTGTCACAATGCTTCCTGGAGTGTCCCTGTGCTCCGGGGCCATCCTTTAGCTGTGCAGCTGGCTTTGTACCTTTCCTATCCAGAGAGCACTCCTTCCCAGGCTTTCATTCCAAGCACAAGGACAGGCTGGG
>NW_010247812.1:0-1999 GCF_000690775.1 Eurypyga helias
TTCCAACCTAATTGATTCTATGATTTTTATGACTATATAAGTCCATGATCTTCAAAACGTCACAGGAATCTGTGAAAGGGAGGTTACAAAAGTTCTGGTGCTGTGCTAAGAAATCAAATTATTCAATTATTTTTCTCTCTCTTTAAGGGTAACATGTTTTTAAGATCTTTGTTACCTGTGAAGCTTCTATATTGACTAGCTCCATAATTTTTTAAGCAGGTCAAAAAATACCAGATGGAAGTTTATGGAATGGCTAGCCTGCATCTAATGATCTTCAACAAAAGAACAAAATCGTTGTCTGTTCGATATTTCATTGTCTTTTTTTTTTTTTTTAATTTATAAATAGTGAAGCCATAAGTCTGATGTTATAAAACAGACTATTCAGGCTGAGTTTTGCCTTTAAAAGTTCTTACTACATTTTTTAGTACACTGAGTTTTTCAGCTGTTTCAGAAAGTTGTATATATGGTTGGTAGTCTGTCTGGTTATACCTAGCCAAGTGTCAAGTCAATCAGAAGGGTCCTGTATGCTGCTTACAAGCTCATTATCACTTTCCAGTAACCCTAAGGAAACAGATTGGCATTTTTTTCTTTAATCTGTAAATAGGCCCTAATCTGTAAATATAAATTTTTCTTTAAATCTGTAAATGTCTGTAGAAATTCATTGGGACTTCTTACCTACCTTGACAATGATAATGCAAATAAGAGAAGGAAAAAAGAAAGTGGAAAATAAGAAGAGGAAAGCCATATCCAAAGGACTTGAGGAACATAATTTTAGCAACCAGAAATCAAAATATTACTAGATGAAAATTCATGTCAGTTAATAAACAATTATAGTTTGCCTGATGAAATATGAAGTCTCAGGTATTGTAGTTTAAAAGTTTTCACTGCATGGGCGAACATTAAAAATTTACCTAGGAAAAGTGTAAGAAACTTTGCACATTCTATCACTTGAATTCCAGAACAGGAAGAAAAATACTGTGTCCTATAATAAAGCAGCAAGAACGACATTTGATCACATACTGTCAAGAAGATACAGAGCCTGATAATGTTTAGCAATTTGGATCAGATCCATCTTTCATATAAATGTCATACCTTCACTTTTTCTAGTCAAAGTATGAGAATTTACTTCAGCTGAACATTTTCACTGCAGACAATAACTCCTGTAAAGCTTAATAAAACTCTTTAACTTTGTTCTGTAGGTGAAAAGAAAAATTTGTCTTTCTTGTTTTGGTCACTAACCCAAAGTTGGCTTGAATTAAACATTTTTTCGGATTTTCCTATCTTATTCCTGTTAGCTCCAAGAAAAACAGACTTTGCACAATTCTTGTGTGGCTTTCTATTTTGGAACTGATGGCTCAGTGATAACTTAAACAGATATTCAATATTCCCATGGTACTTAACAATAGCTAGCTTCAGATGAACACTGTAAACTCAGATCCTATGGTAGCATTAGAAGTAATTTGTATGAATGTATGGAAGCACAGTGTTTAATGGTTGTTGTAGCACAAGTTAAAATGGTGACCTGGGGCAGTTCGTTTTGGAACACCCTGATATTGATTTTAGCAGACATGCAGTGTTTGAGCAAAAATCTTGATTTCCTAATATTTAGTCAAAATAAATCCGAATAAAATGAAAGAAAATTAAAAATGGGTAAATAATCTGTTCATATGTATAATAATTTATTCTCTGTAAATACTGAAAGGTAACCTGCTAAAAATACTTATGTTAAATTTTTTCTCTTCAGGATGGCAGGATTTTCAGCTTTGAGTCTAATTTTGCCAGTAAAATAACATTTAATAATATTGCTACATCCTATAGGTTGTACTCTGATAATTTAAGGTGACACACCCTGCACCGGATTCCTCCCCAGTAATAATTGATTCGCTCCTGTTTTTCAGCCCTCCTTGAGCTGAATTTCCTCAGTTCACACAAAGAAATAATTGATAATGAAGGCATAAAACCAGAACTTTCTACTTTTTATACTAAAAAAAAAAAAAAA
>NW_010247813.1:0-329 GCF_000690775.1 Eurypyga helias
CGCCCCGTCTGGGGCTTGAGGTGAGCGGCCGGCCCGGCTGGGTCTGCGCCTCTCGCCGGTGGCATGGGCCAGCGGGCGGCTCACCCTGCTGCTGCCCATCAACTGCTTTAGCGGTGGCAGCCGCGTGCGCCGTTACGTCGCGGGAAGAAACGGGCTTGTCACCAACGCTGGGGTGTTTGTACTAGACCCTTACTCCCTTCTGACTGCGTGAGGTGCATCCTAGAAAGGTAGGAACCACGAAGGAACAGCTTCTCCAGAAATGCAGTCCTGCACCAAACCTTCCTGGTGCAGCACCATCCAGGTACAAAATGGCACCAGTGGCAGGGGTG
>NW_010247813.1:353-10815 GCF_000690775.1 Eurypyga helias
CACAGAACCACCCTCGGCCTAGTACGTTCTCCATGCACGTCCAAAGGGCAGCGGAGCTGGGGAGGGGTCTGGAGCACAAGTCCTGTGAGGAGCGACTGGGGTTGTTCCGCCTGGAGAAGAGTAGGCTCAGAGGAGACCTATCGCTCAATACAGCTACCTGAAAGGAGGTTGTAGCAAGGTGGATGTTGGTCTCTTCTCCCAAGTGACAAGCGATAGGACAAGAGGAAATGGCCTCAAGTTGTGCCAAGGTGGTTTAGACTGGATATTAGGAAAAATGTCTTCACCAAAAAGGTTGTCAGGCATTGGACCAGGCCACTGGTCCGTATCTCCATACCCTGGAGGTATTTAAGAGACGTGTAGACGTGGCACTTAGGGACATGGTCAATGGTGGACTTGGCAGTGCTGGGTTGATGGTTGGACTCGATGATCTTAAAGGTCTTTTCCAACCTAAATGATTCTGTGTTTCTATGAACCACTGGCGATAAGCGGGCACACACAGTGCTAACAAGGGTTTCAGTGTGATGCGTCTTTTACAAAGGTTTGCAGCTTACTGTCAGAGCTGCGTAACCTACAGAGAATAGACTAGTTTGGGACGTGCGGTGGGAATCAACCCTCAGTTCAAAAAACCCAGAAAGCATACTGAACAAGTTTCTGGAAAAAATTAAGATATATTACAATCAGCCCGCATCTCTCGTGGTTGAATGTTGTCCTAGGAGAGAGAGCAAAAATACAGCATGACGATGCAGCTGAATTGTCGTACATAGGCAATGTGTTTTCTGTTTTCATAATTCCATTTCTAATTTTGGAATGGAATATTTAGCCCTTTAATTTAATACAATAAGCTAATTCTTTATCCATAAACAGTGCCTGAAAAGGAACCATGGAACAAATTGACCAGCACTGGATACTCCCCCTTCCTTGCAGGAGATTAATTACTTTGGTAACCAAATGAGACAGAGTAGCCTGGTAGACACTCCACTGGTGAGTCTATGATCCATTTTATTGATACACAAGAATAATTTTGGAAATGTTAATGGTAAGAATGTGGAGAGGTATCTCTCCCTCTGCAAGGTGTAAAGGAGTAATCCGTTGGCAAGTGGGCAGCAGGATGTAAAACCTGTTTCTGATATCATCTCTCATGCAAATGCATTGGCATCCTTTCCCCCCACATGTAATAGATGCTGCTGCATTATTCCTTCCCATCTCCTCCTCCTCCTCCTGCATTGCCTGTTGTCAGCAGTTTGCCTGCTATCTCATAACTTAGATACCACAGCATTTTTTATTCTTTGAAGTGTTCTTTATAAACAGTTAATAACTTTTCCTTCTATCTTCATGAATACAGCATCAATATATGCCAGCAGAAGGCTGCTGACAGAAATTTTGTGGTTCCCTGACACGCATTTTTACTCTTCATCAGGATTTTATTAGCATATTGCTGGAGATCTGCCTTCAGTGCTTTGACAATATTAACAACTGTATGATGTCAAATGGCACTATTCTCTCCTGAGATTATGGAATATTTTCGACATTTGCAAAAAGAGCAAACAGTTTATGTAAAAATGTCATTGTTGGCTCATCTTTACAGGTAGCACTCAGGCTAATTTCAGAAACACACTCAGAAGCAAAACATTTGTAAACAATACCAGTTCCTCGTTCGTTCAGGCTGCTGACTTCTCAGCATTTCCCCTGGGTTTTAAGACGTTATGGTTGGGAAGTGAGCCTCAGTCGTAATAACTGAGAGAAGTACATCAAGGAATTTGAGGGCTGTCTGGAAAAATAATTCTGAAAGTCAAACTCTGAGAACAAACACACTTTTACTTTCAGCAGTGAATCTACTTTGATTCTAACAGGGTCATCCAGGGCCACTCATTGTACTTCTCACATGATGTTCTCGTCCCTAATCAATATCGGTATTGCATTGGAATTTAGAGTATTATTGAAGTCCTTTTGCAAACTTCATGAACACGCTATTAACACCTTTTTAAAGTTGCTTTTAAAACAATTTGAAAACTCCCCTGCAAAAAAGGCTTTATACAGCTAATATTTCACACAATTTAACATTATTCTTGAAAGCATTTGTTATCGTTCATTGACAACGTTAATGCAAATGGGCTTGAGGCACTGAATAGATTAAATCTGAAATGTGGTAGGTAGGACCAACGTTCTCTCTTCATAAAACTTTGTAGGATCAGCTATTACAGTACGTACTCCTATGATTTCTTATTTGTAACCTAAGTTGATCTTGTGCAGTAGATTAATATGTTGCAGCAGCATTACTTAGTTTAAAAAAAGACTATCTTTTTGTTAGGAAAATGCTAATGAAAGAGCTGTTGCCACTGGAAGTCGCCATCTCTTATCCTGTCTGCAGTGCGGAGCTGTAATAAGGGCAAGGCTGAAAACAACAGGGAAGCTAGTTTGCTGAGATGAATCGTCACCTTACATATATAGAACATCTGTTGTCATGCCTCATGACAGAATCTGCTTGACTCTGCTGGAAGCATTATTTGACAGAGTTTTAAAGTGATTAAATAAACACAAACTAGCAAACTGCATTTTGGGCATAAGATATCTGTACTCCACACATCCTACACTGCCAAAACAATTTGCTTTTTGCTTCCAATCGAAAAAGTGACAGGTATTGAACTCAAAAATACTTCTGATACTCTCACAGCTGGAAAGAAAGGTAGTCACTGTGTGGACACACTACCTAGGCACATTTTCCACATCTTTCGCCATGAATTTAAAAAAATAACTTTTAAAACATGTCAAACCAAGTTGTGATAATACCATTCTTATGCGAGACACTGAAAGTAGCCGTGCAGGTCTGGACTTGGATAATACTACAGAAGTACATCTTACGTGCCAATTGACAATGTCAACAGCACATAATGCTCAGAGTTCTCTACAGCAGACCTGTTTCCCTGACCACGTATTTTTCTCATCTTTCTCTAATGCTTTCAGGAAGTAACCTCTCCCCATACCACGGCTTGGACAGGGAGCCATCATTTTAGAGCCTTACAAATACCAACTATTCCTTTTGTGAAAGTACTTATTTCCTTGAAAAAGGTTTTGGGTGAACTAGAAATACTACATTTCATAAAAGTTGACAGGAAGAGAGAGTGAGAGCGCACATCAGAATCACTGTCTAAGGAATCAAAAAAAAAAAAAAAGAGAGGTTTTCATTACAACAGTGTGATCAACTTCAGCTTTTAAGTGTGTCTTAAGCCTTGCTTTTGAAAGACTTGAGATGACTAATCATTTATTGTACAGCGTACCAACAAAGTGTAGCAGATACTATTTTTCTGCAGTAGGTGAGTGAAGCAAGCAAGAGGAAGTAAGAGATCTTTTTTATGGCAAGCTCTGGAGACCAGGATTAATGTTGTATTTACATTTTTCCACTGCATGCTAAAACCATCTCTCTTGATCAAGGTGGCTTTTTTTTCTGTTTTGAGGCATTATAAAAACAGTTGTTTATAATTTAAAAATCTGAACTGGCTTAATCCTATAGAGTCTGGAATATTTTTACAGTTTTCCAACTCATAACTTTGGCTTATTACCATATAGCTTCATTGCTTTGGATAAAAATCAGATTCTATGGATATTTTAATTTATTCCAGCTGAATAAATCAAGAATTCTCCTTAAAAGAGCAATCAAAATCCAGAATTTTTCAGAAATGGCCATGCTTCCCTGATCAATGACTGCTTCCAAGGCTCAGGAGAGACCGCCCCAAAATCTTAAAATTTAAACTGAAAAAAAAAGAATACAAGCATTGTGTGAGGTCATTAGTGTGGTATTTTAACCCTATATAACATTTCTTGTTGCTCTAATTTGAGTAAAGGGAAGAAAAAGAAATCTTTCGTTCTGCGAAGCCGATAAAGAACACAAGCCAACCAAGAGAAAAGGCCAGGAAAGTACAGTTACGTGAGGGAAAAAAATCCAAATTTTCCAGTGTTATCGCTTTTGGAGCACATCAAACGTTCCCTTGCTGGAGCCAGGAAATAATTTTCCTCGGTCTTAGATCATGTACTAGCAGCGTACCCTGCTCAAACAGTGCAGTGAATCACAGTTTGTTTGATTGGTTTGCTTGCTTGTGAAGAATCTTGTATTCATCCTTGCTGGATCAGCACGGCATCATTTAATTGGTTGGTACTTTATACTTCAGTGGAGGTCCTTTATCCTAATCCCAGTTCACCAAACCAGTACTTTGGCTTCTAGTAAACTTCCTCTTCAAAACCACATACTTTTTCTCACCATACATATAGGAGATGAACTTAGCATTTCAGAGAAATAAGCATATGATTATGGGTCACGCCCACGAAACGGAGCTGGATTTCCTATCCGTATCGCAACCACCTCACTTTCTCCCGTGGTCCGCATGACACTCCCCATGTGACAGGAGGATTGCACACTGTGGCTAACTGCGAGCTGCATACGTGCGACTAGGGGCCAGCTGGCTGCCACCAAATGACCGAAAGCGAAGAGATGTAAGATGGGTGAGCGGCTGAGCAGAGCTAGCAGCTCACTAGCACCAAGGGAGGAAGGCCTCCCTCTCTTCCCCCTTTCCCTGCTCCCAAACTAGCAGTGAAGGGTGGCGGTTGTCCTCTCCTGCTCCTCAGACCCTTCCACCCCTCTCCCTTGCAGTCTCTCCACTGCTCATCGGGCCTTTCGCTGAGCTGTCTTGGTACAAAGTATCAGCAGAAACAGAAAACTATCCACTTCTTTTTGTCACCACATTAATTTTCTGTCACTTTATCATGCTGAAATGACTCAGCAAAGGACATGACAAAGCATCCAGGACTGGCACAAGGGAGGGGCAGGAACATATTGCCCAGGGAATGGGAAGTGAAAGAGCAAAGGCTTTTCCTCTTTATAAATATATATAATGTAAATGTAAATAGATATAAAGTAAGGACAGAGAGTAGGACTGCAGGCAGCAGTTAGATTGGTCTAGGCTGCTACTGGACTGTAGGCTCAACCGGGTGTGCTCATAGAGGCATCCCACAGGTGCAAGGGCTGGCAAAACGAGAGAGGAGACAGCACGCAGCTTAAGGACAGGAAAGGGAGGGAGAGCAGGACCTTCCCCTCTGGTAGTGGTGGACTGTTAGATAAGCTCAAGCCATCTCACTGAGTTGCTCAGGATGGTAGTACATCATGACCAAGTCCTTTCCACAGCATTGGCATTTATTTGTCTTTCTTCCATTGATTTTCAGGAAACTCTGAAGAATTTAATTACACTTCAAACTTCTACTCACTCTCCTATTCAGCCGAGGAAGTTCCAAAGTCTTTCTCTGGGGAGAGAAGGAAAATTTGACTGACACTTTAAACAATTGTGTAAGTCTGTTCCCATAGGAAACAAAACAAAAAACAATAAAATACACACCTACAAATGGTCATGCAATTAAAGGGATGCTGTCAACTGTAATTATTTTAATTAACCAATTAAAATAGTAAAAATGCTTTGAGATAGAGCTCTCTAAATAATATTCCTGCATAAAAGAGTATCCCTTTTACAGGTGTTTCATTTTTTCCTCCTGTTGCCTGCTTGGGGCTATAGAAGGGGCTGGAGTCGTGGCTGACAAAAGAATAACTGCAAATATGCCCCAGTTTTTCTCATCTACAACCTTTTTTTGTCCCCTCTGTGTATGTTTCCTGGCTGCCTCTTCCTTTCTCATCTCCACTGGCTCAGCAAACAGCCGCTTACAGTACTGTGGGAAAGTAGGAACTTGTGCGCTGCAGTCGAGTGCAGGAAAGTGATGCCATCCAGCTCATGCAGAAGCGTGACGCTCATTTTGAGAAAAGTATAATTATAGTCGTGAGCTGTTTCACTGTTTTGGACTACACACTTGGAGCATTTACAGCAGAACCATCCGTTGCTGTCAGGGAAACACATCCACGATGTGTGTTTATATAGATTAACACAAAATACATAATAGTTTTCCTGGAGGAATTAGGCAATTAGAGCCTTCTGAAAAACCCAGAGGGGGGCTATCTGCATCATTAAACACTTAACTAGGCCGTCTCAAAATGGAGCTAACTGCTTTTGAAAATCTCTTTAATGCTTCATTGTCACAATTCAGCATCATTAACGGGGAAGATTTAGTATTATACCATTGCTTTTCTCTTCTTCCTTTCTTTCCCATACTCCTTTCCTTGCCTACAACTTGGCTTTGTGTCTTTTCTACACCTGCCCCCCCAGCTCCCCACCCCACTCCACCCCCACATATACTTCCTTTCAGCAAACAGTAATGTTGGTCTTGGGTTTCATACCCACCCCTCTTTCCCACCTTTCTACAATAAAACAATGAGCAAAAAGGATACAGGAGTACAGGTCATTCTATACCTCTTGGAGCTATTGTTCTCAAGACAATAAACCATAACAGACTCAGGGGTGCAGCACTATAAGGACTGAATTAATTTCAAATTTGGAAAGTCTAGGTTTCTTCCCTTCCCCCCCACAAAACAGGATTAAAAAAAAAAAAATCATTTACTTGATAATTTATGCTCTGTAGAATCTGAATATTCAATGAGCTCTGTATACAAAGGACTAGATATGGCTCATGAATCATATGGCTGACAACACTGTGGTAGGGAAAAGAAGCCTGACAATCAACAGGAATGTGATACTGATCATGCACAAGTGTGGTCAGAGGCATAAAACAGAAACGGTTTTCCGCTATTTTTGTTCATTTATTTACTATAGTGATCATTCCTGTGTTTCTGTGAACACTTAACTGGATGGGCTTGGCTCTGCTCAGAAGCTTGTGCTTGACTACGTGTGTGTTTATGGCCCCAGAGTTTTAGCAATTACTTCTACTACTGGTTGGTGCAACATCTTCTGATGGCTATGTGATTTTCACTTAATAATTGTATATTTCATATCGCAGTCAAGGTAAAGGCGCACTTTTAAACGTTCTCAGAAGTTTGCCTTCTTCGAAAACGTTGAAGTGGGCCTCACAAGACATATTTGTATTTTTCCCTGTAAGACTATTAGTCATTAATTATTTTAACCAATAACTACTCTTTAAAACATTGAAGAACAACTTACAAGAAAAGATATGAGATTATTTGTACGGTTAAGAGAAGGTTTTGGCCAGAATTCTGAGAGTGACTTGTAAGGGCTTTAGAACATATGCTTTTTACACCCAAATGGAGAATGAGTTTATAAATCTGCATTTTTGTAGAATTAGTTTATACTAATCTACTAGCATTCATATAAATGAATTCTGATGAGCAAGTGGCAGCCTGCAGTATAATCACATCTTAAACCAATAAAACTGTAACCAGCAAATCCAGGCAATCCATTCAGAATCCTAAAGAAAATTATTCATGCAATAAATAATATGCAAAGATTAGTCTTGGAGGCATTATGAATCAGTATGTTTTATTTGATTAAAAGGGATGTAGGTACAGAATACTAGCAAGAATATACCAGAAAAAAAATCTTAACTTCAGACAGAAATGAGTTTGGGAGAACAATTTCAACTCAGACTTGATGTAATGACAACAAAAGTGTTTACTAGTAACCACGGTTCTTCCCCAAGTGAAATCCACATACTAATTTGTACCGTAGGGGTGTGTGAGCAGCCACTGGAGAAATCTTTTCACTTTGACTCCAGCAAGGCACCCTCAGCCTGCCTTCCTTCCAGCACAGAGCACATCAAGTGGACCATCCTAATCCAGTTGCCCCTTAGCCACAGAGCCCCAGGTGACCAGTAACATCAGAAGGAGAGAGGGCAGGAGGGGAACGCCTGTGTAAATATCTGAGCTTGAAGAGCTTCAGTTGATAGGAAGTAGGCTCCACTTTAACTTTTAGATACAAAGATAGATACGTGTGGAAATTTATAAAGTGGGGTTACATGTAGAAGAAGGGAGTCTTGGAAGAGCCACAGTGAGAAGTCTGACTCCTTCATTTGGACCAGGCCACTGGTCCATACCTCCATACCCTGGAGGTATTTAAGAGACATGTAGAAGTGGCACTTAGGGACATGGTTAGTGGTGGACTTGGCAGTGCTGGGTTGACGGTTAGACTCGATGATCTTAAAGGTCTTTTCCAACCTAAATGATTGTGTGTGTGGTTCATGGAAATAGCATCAGCTCTGGCTGCCTGAGAGATGGTGAATACCTGGTAAAGTTGATGGCTGAACGTTCAGGTGGCTGCTCAAAGCTGAGGAGTAGGGGCAGAGAACATCAAGAGAGGTAAAGTCTGGCACTGACTGCCCATGGGAGAAACTGCAGGTGGATTTTTAGGGATACTTTAGTCAGAAGGAACATCTTAGAGGAGAAGATAATCTATTAAAAACTTGCATTTTTCCATTTCCAAAGATAACTGCAACTAGAAAGGATTCTTCCACTGAGAAATGCTAACAAGAAGCAAATTACTGGTAGCATGAAGGGGCAGCTCATGAGGACATACGAGAATCCAAGTTAACTTCCATTTTTTTGTGATTCTCATCCAGGCTACCTGGTACAAACCAGCTTTTGCAGGTCAAAGCTAGGGCTTTTCTAGCGGGCTAGCTTCATCCCTTCTTCACACTCAGAGAAGCATATTTTAGTGCAAAATCCATCTCACCCTTTTTTTTATCTGCATGCCACAGCCCTGTCTGTTACGCATTAGGCAACATGCTCAGCAATTGTCTGCCCTAACCACAATACCTAACCACAACATGTTGCTCAGGACAAGCCTAGCACACATCGGTAACCTTTGCTTAGCCTACACTGCAAACACACCCCACCAGCCGTTATTTTGCTTGCTGCAGCTGTCACTGCACCCGCTCCTTCTGCAACAGCTCAAGAAACAATTACAGCATCTCGGGCCTCCCCTGAGCCTGCCTGGGCCAGGTAAGCCATCTCTAGATGTCTCATCTCAAAAGGTTGCAGAAACCTCTAGGCTTACATGAAATAGATTATGTTTTGTTTTGTTTTGTTTTGTCTTCTCCATGGACCAATTTTTTTGCAGTAACCAATACTTCAAACTTAGGAGGTTTTGCATCTCAGAGACTAACATTCCCTGTGGCACCATGTTATGGACTCTATCTGGGATGAGCAGTAGATAATCAAGAATTCTTGGCCACAGGAAACCACATGTGAGATGTCTGTCTCAGAGTTAGCCCCTACCATTCAGCACTAGCATTCTGGGCACCATGCGTATTCAGGAGGCATCTGGTACAGTTTAGCTTCAGCAAATCCGGCTCAATCAGTTTAACTTCTTGACTGTATACAGTCAAGATATTCAAAGCCATTCTCCACAGCCTGTATTCCCATATAATCTTCTTCAGCAACACTGAAAATAGTCATCCGTTTTCCCCGTATGGAGTCCTCCATTGCAGGGAACAAAAGACAGGATTCACATTCCCATGGGCTGTGTCTACACAGTTCTTACAACTAGTGTAGGCACACTACATGGTTCTTACAACTACACTAATAGAAAAACTATCGGTCATTGTCAATTCTCCACTCTTCTAGAGTGGGTAGTGGGCACTCTCTATCCCTCTGCAGAACCTTGGCTTCTGCGAAGCCGGAGAAGCACTCATTTATCTCAGGCACTGCACTTTTTTATCTTGGATGGAGTGACCATACCCAGCCAAGCCGCACATGTGCGCTGTTGGGAGGGACTGTGCACTCAGCTTGCTGACCACGTGACCTGCCAGGATGCAGGGGATGCCAATTTTCCGTGTGCTGTGAGAATCCCTATGACCAGATGTCTCTCACACCATCTATCTCTGTATGAGGGGGTCAGTGAACACTTCCGTGTGGATTAGCCCCATAAGATTATGTCTTTCAGTCTATCTATATCTATCTCACTACTGCTGCTGCCTCCAAGCAATTCTGAGCCCTGGGATGGCAGGCAAATGGGTGTTAGCAACAGCACAGCCTCACAAGCACCACCTGGCTCTGTAGAGCCAGAAAGGCAGTACTTTAATTAATGCTCATTCAGACCACTGCTCACAGGGCAGAGTTTTTATCTCCATACATAACTTCATAAAAGTACTAATTTCCTTCCTTCCTCTGTTCCTCCTCAAGAAAACAAAAGTAAGAGTTTCCCGTCCCTCTTTTTACAAAAAGACCAAAATAAAAACCAATCCCCCCACTTCCTTTTTCTGCTTCCTTCCAAAACCATGAAAAGCACCAGCCCACCCAAAGCATACAACTCCCCATCTCCTTACACCTCATAAGCTTAACACCCCTCCTGCCTCTGAGAAGCTGGCAGGCTGAGGAATGCTCTTTGCAAAGGATACTGGTCAGGCTTGTGCCATGCAAGGCTTACAGAAGAACAAAACCTAAGGGCTGGCAGACAGGTTGACAGTACCTCGATACTTTGCTGCCTGCTCCATGTCCCCTCCAGACAGAGGCAGCTCACATTCCCTGCCATCTCTCTCTAGGAGGCCAGCTGTGGAGCTGACATGAGGGAAGTAAGTAGAATCATAGAATCATGATTTGGTTTGGGTTGGAAGGGTTGTTAAA
>NW_010247814.1:0-1473 GCF_000690775.1 Eurypyga helias
CGGGCGGCTTTTCCCTGCCCAGAGGGAGCACGTGCCAGAAGGACCACGACATCATACGCACGGGTCCAGCAGTGCCCTGGAAACAGCTCACGTAGCTCTGAGGAGGGAAAAACCTCTCCTTGAGAAAAATCACTCGGGGCCAGGGCTTAGCTCTCTGTAATTAAAACCTATCCCGGGCGTAACACAAGAGACCAGAACCCTTCCCGGCACGGTGCAGCCGAGAGCCCCAAAACACGCATGGAAAGGGGATGCACGAGGAGCAAAGGGGAAAGAGGAAGGCTGCACCTTGGGAAAGGGCATCCCGAGTCACTGCTCTGACATGGGGGGAGGCAAACCGCAGCCCCTCGGAGCCAGCCCAGGACTCGGAGCAGTGTCAGGGGTTTGGTGCAGAGGGCAGGCACCTCCCAAAACTGCCGGACATTGGTATGTGCTGCTGTCCTGGCAAACACGGGATTTACTCTGTGCCACCACAGGAACACCACAGGGGCTTTAAAGCCTTAAGGCCAGATCAGCAGGGAGAGACCCATCGCCAAACCTCTTCTCCAGAGCTCCGAGAGCAGGTGAAGTGACCTGTTTGGTCACTCCAGGCAAAGCAGCCTGCCCGAACAACGGGCAAAGCTGATTCCTCTGAACCTCAGCCCCCGACCTGCCCAGAGCAGGACCAGCCAGCTCCCAGGGTCTGCGCCCCCCTGCCCCCTCTCAGATACAAGATTGCCGTCGAGGGCGCCCAAGGGTCCTCCGGCAACTTCCAAAGCCGTCAGTGATGCAACACTCAGCCCAAATCCCCCCCAGACCCCACCGCACCCCGTAAGGGATCGCGGGGGCGCAACCCACTGGCATTGCACCTCCTTGAGCAAGCGCCGGCAGAGCCCCGTGTTTGCGGTGGGTAATTAAGGATCGGGGTTTACAGGTATTTTTTTCCACTCGTAAGCAAGGGTAAAGAACGCCACAGATGGTTTATGATGTTTTCACAAGACACTGGGGATGGGAAGGAAATTTCCACTTGCCTGTCCCTGGCAGGGCTGTTTTTGGCCACGTGACAGACAAGGCTCAGGCCAGAGCTACGAGGGAATCCCAGTTCAGGCACCTCTCAACGAGCCTCTGTCAACCTGTTTCCCCACCCGAGAGCTTGTTTCCTACAGGTAAAAGTTTGGGCAGCAGCTTATAGAAGTTGCTGGAATATGGAGAGCGGGTGCTGGGGTTGGCTGGTCTTTGGGGCTCCTCTTGGAAGCCCCTGTATGGACCTGTGGGACAGGAAACACCAACTCAGTCTCGCCTGCCCGCAGAGCACGAGCACCTGGAGCCAGTTTCCAACAAGGACATCGAGTCCATCTGCCACCAGACGAGGGCTTGTTGAGAGGGTTTTGAACTCCCGCTAAAGGAATACGGATTTCATTCATTTTTCGGGGCGTTTGTTATGACAGATTAACGTGACACATACCCAGATTTTGCCTGGTGCTTCCTACCAGCAGC
>NW_010247815.1:0-25550 GCF_000690775.1 Eurypyga helias
TCAGCGCTCCCGCCAACGGCCCCGGCCCGCCGCTCCGAGCCCGGCCACTGCTGCTGAATTGCTTCCCCTTTTGCCCTCCGTTTTCAGCGTGCGGGACAGGTTCTCTGCCAGAGGGAAACGTCTGTCTTCCCCAGGGCAGGAACTGAAGACCCTGACTCAGGCAGGGGAGCAATAAGGCTATTTCATGCCCCATTTTATCCCTGGGAGTTTCCCCGTTGAATCCGCCGCTGCCTCTTTCCCAGCGTGCGGTAGCTACGGGAAGGGAGACGTTGGGAAACCGCAGCTGCTCCTTCAAGAGGAGCGCTGTGCTGGCTGCTGTCCTCCTGCTGCTCTCCCGCATCCCACCTCTCAGGCCTGGCACATCCCTGCACAGTGAGGAGGCTGCCAAGGACTTCCTGGAATGCAGAGCCCACATCCCACCCACCTGCAGTGCCAAGCCCAGGCCTCCTGTGGTGCCCAGGGGGGCCGAAGCGTCCCCAGAGGGTCTGCATCAGGAGCTAGAGTGCGAAAGACCTTGCCCCATGGGGTCCCCTGCTCCCCTCCCCCTAACCCATCCTCTGATGCGCGAGGTCTCACGTACCAGGCAGAAGAGGTGACATCCTCCGGCCCCCTGATCTAACCCTGGAGCCGGGTCTAACCTCAAAGTTGGCCTCACTCTGCGCAGGTTGGGCCATCAGCTCCAAAGGTGCCTTCCAAAAGCCCTTGAGAGGACTTTTTACAAGGGCCTGTAGTGATAGGACAAGGGGTAATGGGTACAAATTGAAATCAGGGAGGTTTAGATTAGATATCAGGAAGAAATTCTTCACGGAGAGGGTGGTGAGGCACTGGAACAGGTTGCCCAGAGAAGCTGTGGATGCCCCATCCCTGGAAGTGTCCAAGGCCAGGCTGGAGGAGGCTTGGAGCAACCTGGTCTAGTGGAAGGTGTCCCTGCCCATGGCAGGGGGGTTGGAACTAGATGATCTTTAAGGTCCCTTCCAACCCAAACCATCCTGTGATTCTATGACTCCAAACCAAATGGTTCCATGATTCTCAGTGCTGGATAAACACAAGTAAAACACCTGTATCCCCCTATTTCTGCAGAAGTGAAAGGTATAGACGGGTAAGTCAGTTTTGACCAGATCATACACAGGCTGGAAAAGTCTCCAGTGGAGCCAGCCCTAACAGGACCTGTGAGCTGATAGCCCCAGCAAATCACTGTCTTCCTCTCCACGCTTTCCTGTTAACACTTATTTTACAAAATCTGTAAACAGGTAGTATGGGTCCCCTCAGATCGTATATGGGTTACACTGCTGGATTCACTGTACATATGAATATTGACAAATTAATTGATGGTGTATATCCATCCTGCAGGAAAATATGGCATTTGCTGATGGCCCAACTAGAAAAATGTCTCATCTGAAATGATCAAAAAGCTTCTTTCAGTGCTGGCAGACAAAGCTGCTCACTGGTGTGCATCTGCTGGCTCACTCAGTCCTTTAAGTTCCAACACCATAAATCCAGACTTGCTCTTTGAAGTCCCTCAGGCTTAATCATCCAAGAGAATTTGATTTTAGCTATTGATTTGATTGTATAGGTGTATTTTTTAAGAGCATTCTCCAGGCTTAAGCTTCTTTTTAAACCATTATCAGTGTTATAAGGGGCCAAATTTAACTCAGAAGTGGGTTAACATACAATAAACAAGGTTGCTTTTACGTTGTTCCTGCAACTACTCTGATAATGGGGTGAGAGATGAGCTTGACCTACTGGATGCTGCCGTGAACTTACACTTTGGACTTCTCGGGAGTCCCTAGGTAGGCCATTCGCTCCATACTACACTTTGTTTTCCCATCTGCAAAATGCAGCTAATAATTCCCCCCTGGCAGGGGCAATGGTAGTGAAACCTTGCTAGGATTGCAAGACTGTATGTATCTACATATCCAGACAGCTACAGACTTATTGTGACTCAATCAAGTTTAAACATTTTAAGATAAAAGCTGCTATTTCAAGCTTCTTAGGCTCAAGGAAATCCATAATAAAAATAAACCATCAGCACAGAAATAACCGGGATTATTCACACTCAAAAGAAGTGAGAGAAATCACTTGTCAAGGTCATTTTTGAGACCTCGACAGACTGAGAAGAAAATAAAAGAATCCAATGAAATCCATAACTTAAAAAAGATGTAAGATTAAATCTTCTTTCCCTGTTACTTATTGAAATGGAGAAACAACTCCAATGTTAAAAAAGCAGGTTGAAACACTGAAAATGAAAATGAGTTTATACATAGGAGGCCAAAATTCACCTCTTTTAAAATGCCTCAAGGAACAGGTCTAGGGCATAGATTTGGTCCAGAATATTCACTCTTCAGGGAAAAAAATCAGTTCATCTTGAAAGCACCACAGTGTCAGGAGTGCAGTGTCAGGAGACAACTGTCTCATGCTTTACCCTCTCCTCAGCTCTGAGACGCTGGCCTAGATGAAGCCGATAAATTACATGGTTGGCTAGTTTTTAACCCACTGGCTAGAGGTTTTCCTTCTAAGTGCTAGCACATGGGAAAATCTTGTTTTAAAATATGGTGGAGTAACGCTAGCAAAGCCTTTCAATCAAAAGGAAATTCTGATCCAGCAAAAGCCCAAGACTAGTCCTGTGGCCACCTGGGCTATCTAGTTTCAAAGCCTTAGATACACAGCCACCTGTAGCTCCACCACTAAGCACCACCCTTCACCCATAGCCACACAAAATCTTACAGCAGAGGTGGGCCTGAGCTACCAAATTCTGGTCTGAATTCAAAGTCCACCCTCTGTCTCCCTAATTCTGGATTTAGAGTTTTCTTCAGCCCCAACTCTAATACAGAGTCACAATTGCAGACACAGCCACAGAAACACAGACATATGGACTTCCCTAAGTGGGAGCTTCCAAACATATATGGGCTTAATTGGATCCTTATCCCCATAACTAATGACTAAAGGAGCATGAAACTCAGTGTTACACACTGTGGAAAATGAGCTCTTCAAAACTACTCCGGCCTTGCTAACTAGGATGTATTTTGGGTGTGCCTGTTCAACATGGACAAGCTGTACACCCAGTGTCATGGATTACTGTTGTAATTCTGCACAAGTTACTCGCTGTAGAAAAGGTCTGGGATCTTTCCTGTAGCGGAACTGCTGTTCTCCCACTTCTGCATTTCGGTGACCCCCTTCTGCCTGAGGTTTCCCCCTACCGGGTTGCTTCATTCCTCTGCGTCAGAGGAATGTGTGTGTGTTACGTAAAGCACGTGGGCACATCAGTGTGGAGTATTTACGCAGCAGCAAAAATGTCAAATGTCTGCTTTGCGAGACATGGAGTGTGTCATATGCAGGTTATTAGCAAGATACAGATAAAGACAAAGATAAAGACACGCATCTATGCATGTTGACACTTTCCTATGCGCAGGGTAATGCGATTTATACCTAATAATACCAGAGAAGAGGCAATACTTGGTTTTAAAATGTTGGTTGAAGGATGAAAACATTTGGTGAGCTCTTGGTAGCTGGAGCACAGCACTGCTATTCAAAGCAAAATAATAAAAATACAGTGGTGAGAACCTTCTAACCAGTTATGGCAAAATAATTTCTCCTACAATTTCTTTTTTAGCTTGTATTTCACTTTTTATTCCTGCATTTGATTTCAACTAACATATTTTTCCTTCTTTCTTTCAAAGGAAATGGTGATCAAAGAGCATTGTAAACCCACGGAAGAGGTTACAGAGATTGCCAGTTACCTTTTGCTGCCGCTACCCTTCAACTGTAATAGAAACGTGAGAACACAGAACTGGAAAGGACCATCTGGAACCATCTGTGAGCCGTTCCTCGCACCGTAGGCTACTATGAATTAGATGTTTAATTGCAAACAGTGCATTGAACATCCACTCCACATGTCACAGGCCATAAAACAGTTCCTATGTAACACAATTAAGAAAGATGATGAATAATAATGAGCATCCAGAACTGTAATGTGCCATAGAAAGAACACACCATCAAGCATCATCAGTATCTAAGTCCTGGGGGGCTATCATCTTTTTAGAGTAGAATGATTTTAAGAAATAAAGCATGAATTTTGATGCAAGAAGGCAAACCAAAAAATCCCAGCATCCACTACTCTGAGCCAGGGGAAGATTTCTTCTTTACCTCAAAACTTGCAATCCATTTAGCTTGGAGTGCGTGAATCCGTTTTCACCTCCCACTCACGTGCAGGAGAGGAGTTCATGATGGAAACGTGTTATTGCCTTTAATTTATCTCCTTACCATTTTCCATCATCAACAGTACTACAGCCACTGTGTTTCAGCCATCAGGCAGGTCTGAAAAAGCTAGAAAAGTCCATACAGAAGTGCAACCCTGGTCCAACCCACATGAGCTGAGTGCGTACTACAAAGACTTAAGGGTAGTTTTGCAGTGCACTGATCTGCTGTCAGTGGCCTTGTAAAGAAAATGGAAGAAGCGTTTGAGGCTATGGTAAAGGTATAGCTGCAAAAGACAGCGCATCAAAAATGCTGCTGTTTTGTGGGCTGCGCTGAAAGAAGGCCTTTCTTCCTATTCATTCCCAGTAAGTCTTTCTTACACAGTGTGATTGTTTCATCTAAAAAGGAAAATAATGGTTAATGGACCTCTTAACTGGATGGCTTTAGAGTTTGAGAGGATGTTATCTTTTAGGGTTAAGGCCAGGCTGAATCCCAGCAGCTTCAGTTTGCCACAATCATAAAACAAGAAGTGGAAAAAAAAAAAAAAAAAAAAAAGCAGCAGCCTACTGCTTCATTTTCTCTCCCCTGATCCTTATGTGCTGATGAAGAAAAATGTGGTCTGTATAAATGGAAGGTATTCCATAAATACATTGAGTGGAGCTTAGAGCATCCCAAAGGAGCTACTCATCAACTCCAACAGGAATATGCACTGGGAGGCCTTCACTGAATTAAAAACAACAAAAAAAAAAAGAGCTATCCACTTATCTCATCATTTGGTTATCTCTGATTTCAAGGAGTGCATAAAGAAATGTTAAGCCCTCACTAGACTTTTAAAAAAGAGCTCCTAAACCCAGTGTCTTTTTTTTTTCCCCCTAAGTACAGGAGAGATATCCAACAATTTCTGCATGCACTGCCTTGCATTAAAAGTACATTTTAATTACATTTACGTTACGTGGGATTTAAATAATATATTTTTACTGATTTAGAAAAAGCTATTAAAACACAGATTGAGCAATTCAATACTCCATTGACAGACAGTTTTACATACCATTGGCACGTACTAGTGTCCACTTTGCCTGAGCTTCAGCAGAATTTTTGTAATTAAATTTAAGATTCTTTAGGGACCGTAAAGTGAAAAAAAAGAAAGTCAGTCAGGGTTCAATCTTACGAAATACTATACTTTTTCAAGACAGATTGAGTGTCCTCAATTTTATCTTAATCCAAAGAAAGCTGATGGTGCTCAGTATCTACCACAAGTGCTCAGCACTTTGCAGGGTTAAATTCTTCAAGAACAAGCAAACAATATTCTCTGAATACTGACAAGCCTTTAGAAAACACTCTAATAATGACCTCAACCATGACCTGGAGGGACTGTTTCTCATGGGACCAGAGATAATTTAGCCTCCATGTGAGTTCACACTCCAGACTTTACCGACCAGAAGTGGTCAAGATGTACAAATTATGAGTTAGTAGTCTTAGGTTTCAAGATACAAATTACTGTCTGTCAGGAAGCAAGAGCTATAAATCCATTTTATTTAGGAGTTTAACAATGGTAAAAAGAAGGGTAGTCTATCTGCTACGTCTCTGTTCTCAGGAGACTTCCAGCTTCCATTGAGAAGGTCTGGAAAGAAGAAGAACCTTGTTATATTGCAGAATGTCCTCCGTTCACAATCAGTAAGGCATGTTGACTCCACACTAGGGAAGAACCTCTGCACTGTGTGGATCACTGATCTACAGAGCATGCAAGAACAGACATTTTTTAAATTTCACTGAGGCACACATACATTTTTATTTTTGTTTACAGCACAAAAGGTGAAACTAAGCAAACAAGTGTTAGAAATCCACTCAGACTTGTGGAAGGTAAGACAGTTTTGGAGCCGGCTGATCCTTCTACAACCACACACAAATGAAACTGGGCATTATGCACCTAACTGCACAATCTTTTCTCACTGCTTGGGGGTAATTAGCTTAGAAGTGAAGGGTGACAACAGCTAAACATCACAGCTTTGCTGTGCAGAAAGGTTTCAGGAAGGGTGCCATGCAGGTAGAACTGCGATGGAAAGTTAGATCTGCGGAATGTAACTGTTGAGGTAGAACTGGTCAAAGAGGTAAGACTGAAGAGGATCATTTGTAGAAAGTGCCTTTAAGCTGGGAACCTTAATGACTCTAAGTGGGCAAAAATTTGGCCTTGCTTATCTCCCAAAGACTTTATCTCTATCTCAGAATTAATCCTTTCAGCTTCTGGCATACTGGTACTGCAGGCTTCCAGTACCTGAAGGGGCTACAAGGAAGCGGGGGGGGACTTTTTACAAGGGCCTGTAGTGACAGGCCAAGGGGTAATGGGTTTAAATTGAAAGTGGGGAGGTTTAGATTAGATATCAGGAAGAAGTTCTTCCTGGAGAGGGTGGTGAGGCACTGGGACAGGTTGCCCAGAGAAGCTGTGGATGCCCCATCCCTGGAAGTGTCCAAGGCCAGGCTGGATGAGGCTTGGAGCAACCTGGTCTAGTGGAAGGTGTCCCTGCCCATGGCAGGGGGGTTGGAACTAGATGATCTTTAAGGTCCCTTCCAACCCAAACCAGTCTGTGATTCTATGTTCTGTCAAGAGAAAGAATGTCTTTTCCATCAGCCTCCTTCATTCACAGATACCTTTCATCTAATGCTGACCCATACAGATCACTTTTACTGGATACAATACAGAATAATGGGATTGCCAGAAGGCAATTGCTATACTTCTTCTACCTTAGCTTCTATGATTAAATCCCTCAGAATCAGAATACCACAGCATATAAGGAACTTGCATCTTGTCAAAGGAAAGGGACAGCCAAGTGACAGAAGGTAGTGGTGGCTTGACATGACACTGCATTATAATGCAGCTCCAGGGAATAAAACTCAAATGAAACTATTTGAATGGAAAATTTTCAATCATATGCAAGTTTTTTCCAGACAAAAGTGTTGATTTTTCTAAACTGGTGCTTAGTAGAAAAGGGCAGTTTTCCTGAATTTCTTCACTGGGAAACAAAGATGAAAAAAGTACCTTGAATCTCTGTCCCAGTAGAAATGCCAATTGTTCAGAAATTGACAAATGAGGTTTGGAACACTTTTCAAATGACATTCTCAAACAATAATGATATGATATTTAAAAAAAAATTAAAATGGATAGAAAATGGAATAAGCTATTTTATTCAGATTTTTTTTTAACTTTCTGTTTGATTTTTTTTTTAATTCTGTTGCAGCTTGCAAAATTTTTCAAAACTCTAACAGCTTTCATCCCTTACCCTTTTCTTCCAATCCTGAGGACTTAATAGACACAAAGCTTACTTTTCTTTAACCATGGACTTGTATTATATAAAAGACAAAAGG
Organism: Eurypyga helias; assembly: GCF_000690775.1. Taxonomy (NCBI): domain Eukaryota; kingdom Metazoa; phylum Chordata; class Aves; order Eurypygiformes; family Eurypygidae; genus Eurypyga; species Eurypyga helias. Next base: position 7,555 of record NW_010247815.1, read on the forward strand.
ACATCCAACAGAGGCTCTAGATCTAACTGGATGGACAAGGATACCAGAAGAAAATTCGGATTATGTAGAAACACTTTTATAGAAAAGGAACTAACTATGCATGAATAAAACTGCATTTTTGGAGGTCAAAAGCAGTGAAAATTGTCAAAAGTTACACTGAGTCACATGGATTCTTCATGGATTTCCTGACTTTTCTTAAAGCAAACAGCAAAAGGTCCTTTGTTCAATACAAATAATAAAATGACAAGAATCATTGTTGTGCAGAAAGGGTGGGATAAGACTTAAGATATGACTCCAAAAATGAACCGAGTGTGCGACAACTGAGTTTTTAGCAAAGATGCAGCTGTTGAGCGTGAAGGCCAAGGTTATAGAGTGAATAAAAATGAAAATTTTTAATGGCCACACCTGAAGCAAAACCAAACCTGAAACAGCTAATCATGCTCAAGGTAACTGCCACCCCAAAATTCTTTCTTTATTTTTTTTTTTTAAACTGGCCTGTTATACAGTAAGGCTGGTAACAATCTGTTAGTAAATCTGTCAAGCTGTGGGAGCACTGAATTACTGGCAAATTTTGAATGTGGCAGCCAGAGATAGAGAGGGAGTGTGATCCTGGCAAAAAAGGGCATTTAACTGATCTCAGGAGTTCTTTAAAGAAAAGGATTATTGAGGCCATGCAGCTACATGCAGCTGAGTAGTAAACATGTAAAAAGTGGACAGGGTTTCATCAGGGGTACTTGGGGCCAGAGCATCCACAAATCTTTCTTTGATATTATTGTTAGTATTATTTGCTTTTTCCTTGAAAAGTAAGACAGTTTGTATTTCAGTAAAACATTCAGTATGATGCTAAAACAGAAATTACTAGGAACTTTAAAAGGAATTATGCTTTAAAGGTCAGTGATGTTCCAGAACAGAGTATGGAGAACTTTTGGTATTTCCTAATCTTCTATTTTATGATGATTAGAACTCTTTTCTCAGGAACAAAATTTGGAAAATAAGACATTTTAATTATTTCTTGAGTAACTCCAGGAGAATATGATGCAACGATGATTGAAAATGGGACCTATGAAGAGTTAGAACTAACAAAGGACTTCTAGAAAAAAACCTTTGAAAGGCACCTACAAAGGCCAGAGTTGAGGGTTACAGTGATTTTTATATTACTGCTGGTCTGAGCTGTCATCAGAAGAGACTTTAATCTTCAATACAAAGAAGAAATATGCAAGAATAAAGATGCCAGTCAGGAGCGATACCCAGCTTGGCAAGTATTATAAAGGCACTGGAGCTAGAGAACTCTGCCCTGAGAACAACAGGCTTTAATGGTCAGTTTAGCAGGTGGAGGCGTCATCTATTACACAGTTCCTAACATGCCACATCTGATGGGATGGGGTACACGACCGCTGAAATGGAAATATGTGGGGTGTGACCACAGCTAGTGGAGCTCACAGGCCTGTGGGAATAGCTTATGCATTTAATGATAATGATAAATAGCATCAGTGTCTCAAACTCAGAAGCCCCTTGACCTTTTCCTGACGGGCACGAAGGATGGTGACCAGAGCCTTGTGTTTCCAGAGGTCTGTATTTCCCTGCCTCAGGTGGCAGGAGTTGGAACAGACTGGATCGCAATGTGAGCTCTAAGGAGCGTGATGTTCCTACTGTGCAATCTCTATAACTACGTAAGATATATATTCATGTGTGTATATATCTATATGTAGACATAATCCTTTATGAACATACAGAAACTCACTAAATGAAGCAAATACTGGAGAAAAAATAAGCATGTTAAGTAATTTCAGACAAATTCTAAGATGGGCAATTAACTTGTGACTGCCTATATTTTCTTGAGATCTGAAATGGGTACAGACTTCTTTATTTCCTAGGCTAAACCTTTTTGGCTGTGAATTTAGTGTTTGTGAAAGGTGCCAGATTAATGGCCCGGAGACCAAAATCCCCTTTATGCACAGAACAAAGTACGTTACAGGCAGAAGCAGTGTGAGTTCCTTGCATTCTTTCAGTAACACTGTCCAAACTTGACATGGACAACTTATTTTTAAAGTTATAGCGTATTTCAAGACAGACCAGACTAGAAAATCAGGTAAAATGGTATATATATCAAATAACATGATGTTAAATATGAATAGGACAGCCTTGAGAAAGGCTACTGACATTTAAACATTATGGCAGCTTATGGTTAACGTAAGAGGACTGGGAGTTTAACCATGATCAGCTGACATGAGGCTAAGTGGTCCTTATCTACAGTAACATGTATTTCTCTAAATCACCTTATTTTATGGGTCTTCTTTAGTAATACAATTTTCTTTTTTTCCTAAAGCCTTTGATACCTATTAAAACCATAGATTCTGCTGCAATATTGAACAGCACACTATTTCAATGAATATAAATTAGACACAGAGGAATGCAAATAATTGATAAGGGAAGCTAAAAGTATTAATGAAACTCCATGATCAATGGGTGTTAATTGCAAAAATAAATGCTTCTTGTCCCAACCAGTTTATAAATCAGGCAGAAAAAGAACACCAGCAATACATCAGTTCAAATTCTATTTGGAATTTTTCTGTCAGCAATAGTGACAGAAAAAGGGCAAACATGCATGATAAATATTTCTGTTCTGTATTTTTGAGTAAAAAAGAAAATGGGAGACTGCATGCATACTTTATAAGGGATTACTTTCTAGTTTAGCAATAACTACAGATGCTCACCATAATGTATTTAAGTTAACCATTCCCAGGTCAAACGCATTTTACCAAGTAATCTCAAAGGACTTGACTTCAGTGCTCTCTTATCACCTGAGTGTTGTGTTTTAATATTTTATCCAATAAAGAGAAAAATCAGATTATTAGAAAAAAGGCTTTGTTTCATCACACTACCTGATTCTTAAAGTCTCAGCTAAGTCAAACCACCTTTTCCTCAGTTTAAAGTAGGTACATAGGATGAGAATTGTTATTGCACATTGGGCACTTTGACACTGAACAGGGCAAAATAACTGATTCTGGATTCCTTCAGTAAAAAAAAATAACGAGTGAAAACAGAAATAATACCAACCTGCATGGTTTCATGGAATACCAGTGAGTATTTGGAATGCAAAATCAGTGTGGTAAAATCAACACAGGAGATGTTAAGTGGGTTTATATCTAACTAACAATTGGTTGATAACCATTCATGAGGAACTGCCTAGATTAGGGCACTTCATACTGATTCCACCAAACCTTCCAGTGTCTCAGTGTTACTCAGTATAGCGATTTGAATACATAACATGGAATATAATATGAAATCATTACTGGCAACGGCTAAAGCTAATGAAAGTTTTGTGCCACAGTAATAGTCATAATAGTGTATCACTCGTGCAGAGTGCTCAGTTAACAATGATCTGTACAGGTGACTTGTCTTACATGCTGACCCAACTTCTTAAGTTCTGCTCAAATGCATTACAAGTGTCCTAGTACCGTGGAGAGCAATGCAATACAGCTTTCAACAGAAAACACGCGTCATAATCACCAGAATCATAGAATCACAGAATGGTTGGGGTTGGAAGGGACCTTAAAGCCCATCTAGTTCCACCCCCCCTGCCATGGGCAGGGACACCTTCCACTCGACCAGGTTGCTCCAAGCCTCATCCAGCCTGGCCTTGAACACTTCCAGGGATGGGGCATCCACAGCTTCTCTGGGCAACCTGTCCCAGTGCCTCACCACCCTCTCTGTGAAGAATTTCTTCCTGATATCCAATCTAAACCCCCCCACTTTCAATTTAAACCCGTTACCCCTTGTCCTGTCACTCCAGGCCCTTGTAAAAAGTCCCCCCCAGCTTCCTTGTAGCCCCTTCAGGCACTGGAAGGTGCTATAAGGTCTCCCCGGAGCCTTCTCTTCTCCAGGCTGAACAAAGTCAAAGCGCCAGAAGCGGCATTTTACCACAGGAGAAAAATTTGAGAGGTCACAATAAATAAATGAAATGAGCAAAGCTTTTTGTATTTTATTGCAAAAGAGTAAGAAACTGGTGTTTCCTCAGCCTGTGAAACCTAACCCAAGAAAAAAAAAAAAAAGAGAGTTTGAAGCAGGGGGGCACAAAACGAGAAAAGCTTCCTGAAAAATACAGCATGACTTAACCTGGGAAGACTGTTCATATGTGATAAACTTATGAAGCTCAAACAATTAACCTTCCAAAGAGAAAGATAAAAATGTAATTTTAATGATGGTTTCCAAATCCCACAGTAAGAGCAGGTATCAGACAGCAAGAACATCTCTAACTAGCAGACAAACACAAGAGAGCATAGAGTGGCTGGAAGCTGCTGTTAGATAAATTTAAACCTGAACCAAAGTGCGTTTGCCTACTAATACTGGCAACTATTCACACAAGTAATTTACCAAGGAATCTCTCTTATTGTCTGTTTGTTTTATTCAGATTCAACACATGTTTTTGATGAGAATTTTGGAACTTTTTATGCCATTGAACCTGGTCCTTAGGATCTTTGTTATCAAGAGGGGACATACTTGTAAAAATCAGCACTTGATCACATTGGACAGCTGGGAATGCAGGTTTTAGTGAGTGAAATTCTACAGGTTTTATCTTGTAGGAGGTGAGGCTGTACCATATGGTGTTAAATGTATTATTCTGCAATTATATCACATTGTGATGTTTTCTTGAGGAACTACCCAGCCTACTCAGAAAGGGAGAGAGACCATCACAGTTATTTCGCATAGTTTCAAACACCACAAATTTGAAGAGCTAGAAATGGTTGTTGCCTGTAGCAAGCACAACCAAAGACTTAGTCTAGCCTCACTGTAGTCAGAGAGTTTTGCTATTGATTGTAATAGTAGTTAAAATAGATCTTTAGAGAAAAAGGTATATATTTTTGACCAGTCTCCCCAGTAACCTATTCTATCTTAAAGGAAATGTATGCATTTATGCAAAAAATCCCAAAAGCTATGGAAATATCCATCTCAGAGTGTCAGGTGTTTTGCTGAAATTTAGGTATCTGTATGTTTGACCTGTCTGCCCAGTCCTTCCCATTCATTCAGTCATGGATACAGCCTTTTTCCCTGACCCTTAACAGATGAAGGCTGTCTCAAAGTCCTGCCTGTATTTCCTTCCCCAGTGTGAATGAATCACCTGTTTTAATAAATAATCCTCCCATATTGTCCAAATTCCTCTTCTCAGCTGCACTTCTCTTGAAGTAAGAAGGTATATTTTGGCCTCAAAATTACTTAAATGTGGAATTAAAAGTGAGGGGTAGAGTCTACCTACTCCTTGGTCTCATGCAATAGGTCAGCAAGACCAGAAAGACATTGGCTTCTTAGCAAATAACTAATAAAATATCCTTCTAAAAATCAACAAGGAAAGCATTAGCCTTGAAATAGGGCTTATTTTCCTTTTTATATAGATAGATTTACAAGCAGACAAACATTTTATGTTACAAAGACCAAAAACAGAGCAGAAAACACATAGTGGAATGTACCCATGCTGAAATCACACTCAGGGTACGGTGATAGTCTGTATCTGAAACGCTTTAATATGTTATACTATGGAAGATGATGTTTTCACTACAATAAATACAGCTAATGTTTTACATGGTATGTGACTTCATCCTATGAGGATCCCCTGGAATGTCCCAGCTTCCGGTTAAAGATGTTTTCTTTCATCTCTAAATAGATTACACCTTCAGCAGGTGTCTGAAATACGCAGAGGCCCGTAGCCTCATAAAGAGGAAAGAAGGGGATGATTGGTCAGACGTGGAAAGTGAGAGCTGGTAATTATTTTCATATGACACGCAAGAGATGTTATAGCAAAGCTGACTTAAGCTGAGCATGAGTTAGCCAGTCCTCTGCAACAATGATGTCACCCAGTGCCTGCTTTCTACAAAGTTATGATTAATAAAAGGGGAGGATTATTACAGTAACTTACTCTTAGTGGGCAAGGGGTGACATCAACAGCAGCTGAGCAAACTGACCAAACTTAGTTGTGTGTCGTTGAGGTTTTTTTCTCTAGCAATGACTAACAAGGGGCTAACAGCATCTGACGGCACAAAAGGACCCTTGAAACTGGAAGGATGCTTCTGGTGAAACTTTTGAATAGGAGCCACCGTTTTAACCCTTCTACTTCATTTTACACTTGCAAGAGGTTTCAGCTGGCGTATGGAAAGCTCTTGCCTTTACCCACTAAATGCACACACATGCAAACTCCAGCCTGGTCAAAACCTACCCCCATGGCCTTTCCAATATAAAGTTGCATGATCCCCATTTTCTGCCTCATCTGCTGGTACGATAAAAACTTCTTTTTCTTCATTGCTAATTCCATCATATCTTTACAAAAGGAACTTATTCATCTTTGGAGCATGGATCTTAACAGCAACAATACAAAAAATGTTAGACATGGAATGTAGAATGCCAATCCTCCAGTTAATCTCTGGAAGAATGCTGTGTTTAATTACATTTTCTTTTTTCTAATTGATAGAGACTTATAGCCATCCTGCCTGCTATTTAACCTTTGCAAATTTTCCCTCCCTAATATTAGACTTGGCCACCTGGAAATATTTGCAACTACTTATATTTGACACTACTTGCAACTTCTCTGTCCTCCAAGCACTAAGAAAATAGTTCCAAATGGGAGCTGATGAGGTTTGACATGACATTACTAAAGCATTCTCTAAGCTGGGACAATTCAAATGCCCTTTTTGAACATGAATTAAGAGATAGAGTGTGCAAGATAACCGTTTACTTGTCCAAACACTAATCACATTGTGCTTCTCATTTTCACAAAGAAATCTTGTGAAGATACTGAAATGTTCAACCACATACCAGTTAACTGTATCCTAAACAATTTTTGATGGAGGCTTTGTGCAGCTTTATTACAAGTATTACAAGTAGGTAGCAACATATTTTAGCAGGAGGGAGAAAAGCTTGGGAACCATGGTGGGTTCCCATTTCCAACCTTACCACAGACTCCTTCGGTAGCCCTGAACAGCGAATTAAGCACTACGGACAAGCTCCCACCTCGTACCTTCCAAGTTAAAAAAGACACATACCTATTTCAACGGATATAGTGGTGATTATAGAATCACAGAATGGTTTGGGTTGGAAGGGACCTTAAAGACCATCCAGTTCCAACCCCCCTGCCATGGGCAGGGACACCTTCCACTAGACCAGGTTGCTCCAAGCCTCATCCAGCCTGGCCTTGAACACTTTCAGGGATAGGGCTGTCTGGGGGATTAATCAGTTGATTTCTGAAAAGTTCTGCATACTATCTGAATACCAAGTATCATGTTACCAGTGATCATTCCTTTTATGCCTTATACTTAACTTCACAGTTACAACTCACTTAAAAGGGAAGTTTAGATTCTGTGCAGTTCCTGCATTTTAGCCTATTCTTGAATCTCAGAATATGCTTGGGAACAATTTTTTTTTTCCCTGGAGTGACAAGATTTCCAGCACATGCCTAAAAATGTCTCACAACATCTGTAACTCCAGTAATGTATATCCAAAAATGTCTATATTTGCGTGTCTAAATAGCTCATTGTATACAGAGATCGGGCAATGAAGTATCAAACTGACACTTAAGCAGTTATTTCATTTCTATGAGCTAGAGCACTCAAAGGGAGCTACTGGGGTAGCTGTACATAAAAGAATCACCCCCTGACTTTCACCCTTCTTTCTGAGTCAGATGTCATCCTGCAATTCCAGCCTTACAGCCTGTTGCTGTTTCCAGACGATGACATGCAGCAGTTTTCCCATAAACGTTAGGACACCCAGCCATACCTGGGCAATTCCGAACAGCTTTGCAGCTAGACATCAGAGCCACTCTTCCCCAGTGATTCAGCTGTGAGACTATGAGAAAGCAGTCTAACGTATACAAGAGATGTTTTCTTAACTTTTCATCTTAACCAGAGCTTGACGTACTGCTTCAACATCACTGGCTGAGGAAATGTTTCCAATTGCCTGTGATCAAAGTTAACCAATAATCTGATACAGTGTTTTTGCTCCTAAAAACCCTCACCAAAATGACTGTGAGGGCTCTGGATTGAGTTTTTTTATATGACATTTTTCTCAGTTCTAGATCAGCAGTTCAAACCCGACCTGTGTCAGCTGTGACTAACGTGGTTATTCACAAGACTAACTTTTGTCTAGGGTAGGTTGCCTTTGAAATCGATGGCGAGAGATAGGCTGTCCTGAGGGTGATTCAAGGCAGAAACAGTTGGGTCTTGCTCTGAATCACCTTCAGGAGCTTTCTTCTCCTTTCCGCGACACGGAGACGGGAACGCCTCACTCCCATGTAGGACATGAGAAACTCCCTGCGGGTTCTCACTGGTGGTCCATCTATCCATCTAACCCCCCTTCTTCTCATTCCAACAGTGGCAACAGTAGATGCTATTTGGAGAGAAAATGTGAGCCTGGCTGCTTTCCGCAGGCCTTTCCCTCCAAACTCCACAGCATCTGCAATTGTCGTATTAAGGATGTTAAAGGATACGTCCCTGCCTATTCCCTCAGGTAGTTTTTTATGGACCTTTTTGAGTCTTCTGATACTGTCTGCCTCCAGAGCCTCCTGTGGCAACAAATCCCAGAAGCTCAGTCTCCATTGTGTAAGCACTGTATCTGTTTTAAATCTTGTCCTGCTAGTTTCAACGAGTTCCCCCTAGTTCTAGTACTGCAGGATTTGGTGGATAACAGTTTGGTATTCACCTTATCTGCCATCTTCATGATTTTCTAAAGAACAAGAAAATCTTCTCTCAGCCTTCCCTTCTCCAAGTTGAAGAGTCTCTGTCTTTCAGTTTCGTCTTATTAAGCAGCTGCTCCACAACCCTAATCATTTTAATGGCTTTTCTCTAAGTCTTTTATGTCCTTCTTGAGATGTGGAGACCAGAACTGCACACAACACCCACACTGGGAGTGCACCAGGGCTTCAGACCGTGGCAAAATGGTGCCCCCTGTCTTGCTCTCAGCACTTTTCCTGACAACACGCAACACACTCAGATTTTTGGACTGCCACTGCACATTAGATTTATGAGTTTGGAGACCTCTAAGTGATACCTCCAAGACTCCTCTCTCCCTAGGCTGCAGACACCTCTGGGGAATACTTCCCTGAATGTCACTTCCAGGCTGGCTATTTGCTGATTTGTATGAAAGGATTCACTTCTTTCAGTTCAGCTCCCATTCAAAGCAAGACACTACAGCGGGCAGCTCTGCTGAGCGTCCCAAGAACTCGCTGGACCGAGGGCATGAGCTAGCCTCTGTGTACCCAAGAACGCGGGTGAGGAAGGCTGTCCCTGCTGTACCTCTCCTGTGAGCAAGCAGATTACATTATTGTTCAAAGCTGTCAATTTGGCTCTGATCACAGAAGCTAAATTCAGTTTAAAGGAAAAATAAAAAGAAAAAAAAAGAACAAGAACTAACCCCCCTGCAAGAATCTGCTTCATGAGAAACATCTGAACACTTCTTTGTTGGTTTTATACTTCCTAGATGCTTGGTTACTGTCGCTGAATGGGCAGCTTCAAAGGAGCAATTAAAAAATGTGTGCATGGACACACAGATGAGTCCTGTTTGCACACAAAAACTTTATTCTGAGCTACCTTATGTCACCCCTTTTAGCAGGAGTCATCATGAGGGCATGACACCAATAAGCAGACAATGAATAAAGAAAATAACTGTTTATAAGTTCATAGTTGGCATACAAAAGTTATTGAAGAGGAACTGATATTCTAGGCAACTGGCCATCACTGCTGCCTATCAACCCTCTGTTCCCCCGATTGTTACAGGGTGTTATAAAGCTCATTTTGAAAGTACTTCTATGAGACCTTTGAGCTGGGCAAGTGTAATTCTGTGCTCACTGATAAACAGGCTTAAAGCTTATCGTTCACGCACACTGTGGTCTGTAGGCAAAGTCACCAGGCAAGTAGGTATTTAACCGTCTACGTGTTGCACCTGCACTGAATCACAAGTATCAGATGTCAACCATAAAATGTGAAGTCACATGAGAAAAATTAACGGAAGTGGATTAGTGAATTAAATCCAGATTTGAGGACCCCATATCCGTTCCAAAGGTATAACCTCAGTGCTACCAAGTCAAAACTCAACTGTTACAAACCCCAGATTTGAGGAAAATTCTGAGATTAATTCTCAAAACTTAGGTTTACATTTGAACCTGGAAATTGGGGGTCATCTCCAGCACTTCTTAAAATAGTTTGTGTGTGTGTGTGTAAAGGAAGGGGGGCAGCTTCATTACATCAACAAACGATGACTGTTTATTTTACTCCTCTCACCTCCCATACATGAAATGCTCTCAAAAATTTCTTGTGTTTCCCTGAAAATAATCACTGAACCCCAACCCATCCCTCAGAAATAACCCGTGCCTGTATTGGACATGAGTCCAAACATTATTAAAAATAAATAACCAACACAAAATCCAGTACTGGCAGTAAGAATACAGCATGGAGTTGCTCCCTGTACATTATGTGCTTTAGGTGGACATCATGTCAAGACAACGAGCTTCTGAGTTGGGTGGTTAATGGCAAAATTGCTGGATGGAGATTTTCAGCAATACTTGTTCACGCTCACTTCTGGGAGAGGCCCAGCAGGTCCTCCTGTGTGATGCAGGGCTAGAAACTGCCTCGCCTGGAAGCTCACCGGTGCCTCAGAAAGTGGCACTGAAGAACACCTAGGAAAGGTGGTGCCAAGACAGTGCCAAGGTGGTCCCAAGGAAAGGCAAAATGTATGGGGAGCACTGGTACTCTCCTCGTTGTCAGACAAGCTCAGCTGGTGCCTGTGCCCACACCCTGCCTCCCCTCACGGCTTCTTTCCCTCAGATCCCAAAGGGTCGTGAGTAACCAAACAACAGCAAGGACTTGTTTGTCATTTCTGACCCACAGATTTCAGAACAGAGCTTGATTGTTTCCATCTTACAGATGGGGAAATGAGGTACTTGTCTTCTTACCCAGCAGTCAAGGGCAGAGCCAGAGAATCCAGATATCCTAGGTCCCCATCTAACTCTCTATTCAGTAAACAGTTGGAAGCAGTCAAGCTTCCCCTTACCATTTTCACTGCAGGGTATATTTACTTTTCCACAGGGGATTCACAGTGGGCAAAGCAGTAACGATGCACAAGACCAACACATCCTTTTGAAGCCACCTGTTGGCGTCCTCAGGATTTCTCTTACACCAATTCTCTGCTGGCGACTCTCACAGAGGGAATATCTATCAATGTGTGACACTGCAGTTTTTTTCCAATGGCCTGTGCATGATGACTACCTTGGAAGATTTGCCAGCGTAACCTTTTGTTGAGTTCAGCTCAACGAAAGTGGCAAGCTTACGAGCTCCATTCAGTTCCCTCCCACACGTCAGCATATTTAGAAGTAATCAGAATATAATAGGCAAAATGTATCCCCATCATTGAGGGAGCTGAAACAAGACAAAATTGGACCTTTCTTATAATACAAAAACTGAGATAATTTTAAAAAGGAAAAGCCAACAAACAGACATTAATATGTATAAATTAAGTAAATAGGCATTACATATTTATACATATTAATATGTATAGATAAATAAATAAATAGCCAACAACCTTCAGATGAGATCTACTGATGTAACACAGTCTCTGAAGTCAGGAGAGAGAACCCAATTTACATTAACTAAGGGTCCAGCCCTCCTCTTGCAAACAGAGTTGTGAATCTTTCTAAAACCCACGGGCAATATTACTTTGGGAAGTACATCAGCAAATAATCTGAACACCTTCTATCTAAGACATGATTTCTTATTTCTCTTTCCATCCACCAACTGCTAATATTAACCTTCAGAGTCAAACCTGGATTCAACTGATCTGCCCCCATAGTCAGCACTAACTTCAGTGGCATTGAGAATTGGCCTTAAAAACTGAAAGATAACTGGAGTCTGTGCTTACACTGCTGCTTGCTGTGATTTGACTAACTGTAGTAAAAGGAACAGAGAACAGAGAACTTAGGGCTTGTCAGAGAAATAAAACCATTCCCTACTATTTTGCAGCTGGCCCAAATATATCCTTGATAAAACCACTAATCAAACTACAGTTACATAAGAAATTATCTTGATGTATGTTTAGTGCAACAGTCGAAGCTTTCAACAGCATGCAAATTAATTTAGTAGAATCTACCTTTCAATAATCACTTCAGTTCACCTATAAATGTTAAACGCTGCTACAACTTTAGCCATAAAACATTCATCCTACTTGGAACCAAGTACCATCTGTCATCTGGGGCTCCCTCCCTGTGTGGTTTAAATCACTGATGTGACTCTAATCATAACCCCTGGAAGTATCTTTGAAGACAGCATCACTCAAGACAGTTTACACATTACAGAGCTGTTTCTCAGGGGAAAAAAAAAAAAAAAAGACTTCCAGTAATGTACTGAAAAATCACCCGTCAAATGAACAAGTTGTGTGAACAACTTTTGTTCTTCGGACTACCCTCTGCAGTTATAACTGAACTTCATACTCTCTATAAATTCAAGAAAATGTTCTTTGTAAATAGATTTTCCTCCAGATGCAAAGTTTTGAGCAAGCTCTGATTATAGAACACATTTGTGCCACATCGTTTCACACTAATAACAACATCTGTGTCACCTAGCTTATGTATTCATATCCCCTGGGTTTTATTTTTAAGTGTAAAATGGCAACACATACGCTAAAATAACATGGACTTAAAAATACCACTGTTAAAGAAACAACTCACTGTTCCATGAGTTGGCAAGAAAAAAGATCAATGGATGGCATGGCAGAAGACACAGGTATTGTTTAGAAAGAAAACGAACATATTTCTGTTAGTCAGATTGACTTTAGATGGGATCCTCTTAAAACAGAACGTTTATACTTATCCTGCTCCTCTGCAAAAAGTGTCATCCATTAGTATTAAACAAAAAAAAAAGGCGAGACCTTGAAAACTGTTCTTTACCCCACCCTCTGGACCGAGCTCTTATCCTTAGATGAACCTTATTTTTTGACTGGCTCACTAATTATGATTAAAATCACTGGCCCCTCTAAACAGCACATAAGCGTTAGAGTTAGCAGCAACAGCAAGACTGGCCTTAATTGGTCCACTTACATAAAAGTGGAAACATAAAACTTCTAAATATAAGTGGCTGGCACATCTTTTCTCACTATAACAGTAAAATACGGTACAAGAGAGTGATATTCCAGCTGATTTGCACAGAAATCTGTGCCAATGTGTTTTCTAGTGACTGCTCTTCAAAGCTGGGATGGAGACGAGCAAATACTGTTGTGTGCAATTCGGGGTTCCAAAATAGCCAGTAAACCACACAATCTCCACGAGGTGAATAATGAAGTGGCAGTGGGCCATTTTTTAAAATGGTTTGTAAGAGAAAATCCACAGTTAGGAAAAAAAGAGGCAGGTTGCTGGTGTACTCTATAATAACCTTTCTCTCTCAGTCCCATGCCTTTAATTGTCTCTGGTCCAGCAGGGAACTCAAATTTGCCAGCAAAATAGGCTCCGCATCACTCCGATGTTTTATGTGGTCTCAATCCGTGGTGTCAGAATCCAGGTTAGAAACCCCAACTTCACTAAGTGAACAATGATTATCTGAATTCTGAAGCTGCCAGGAAAAAAAAAGAAAAAAAAAAGAAAAAGACAGAAAAAAAACCCCAGCAACAGTATTTCCCAAGAGCAGTTGCCCTTTCTGGCAGGAAGGGGTAAAAATAGAGGCAGCTCATTAATATGGCTTGGCAGTGCTTAATGGCAGCTGGTCTGAAGAGTTAGATCAGTGGGTCTCTCCAGCAGTACTCCCGGACCACTGCCAGCAGGTGTTGCTGTGTTCAACCAAATGAAAAGGACTGGAGGGGTGGGGAGAAAAATATTTATCGAGAGAGAAATAGGTGTGAAAAAAAAAATTAGTCACTGAGTAAAGCTTTCATTAGGCCTTTGGTAAAGCTGTACGCAAATTCCCCGAGGCAATAAGGAGCATGCTCTGAAATGAATAATGCTTTTCACTTCTCCTTAATCTCCTGTTAGAAGTTATCCCGCGCCGTAAATCACACGCGTGTTTGCTGTGCTCCACTCGGTACAGCCTTCCCTGTTTGTCACAGACCACGCGCTGTCGCACCAGGAATCCTGGGACGCGCTGGCGTGGTGGGAGAAGGCAGACGGCGGCTGGGTGCCGCCTGGATAGCGGTGCGACGGTCAGCAGCCGTCGCGCCCGCTGCTGAGCGGGGCCCTGAGTCCGAGGGGAAGATCACTCTCTTACTTCCAGGGCAATTTTTCCACTCTCTGTAAAACCAGTGCAGTACAAGAGCTCTTGCTGAGCATATGTCTGCTGCCAAATTACAGCAGTCACTGTACTACCAGCATGTAACTAATTTCAAAGAGCTTTAGGATGCCAGTTAAAACCAAATTCAGGCTGGTCCTGAGAAAAACAGAATTCCGCGCTGGAGAAGTCCTTTGCCAAATCTCCGTTTTAGGATCCCCATTAAAAGTATGGTAATATGGTCCTGCAAACAACCACGTATGTGCATGCTCATTATTTGTTTCTGCAAGCGTGTCCCTGAAGAGAAAGAAAAAAAAAACTATGAAAAGGTTAAAAAAAAAGCTGTTCGTTGTAACAACTGGAATGACCAATGTCAGATTTCAGGAAAGCTACTGAAACCTGTTTCGAGAGGCTTCAATCCACAGCATGTTACAGCCTGAAAACTTATTATATGCATATTAAACCTGGGAAACAAAACAACCTATCTGGTCATATGTTTCCCATTAACTCCTGATTTTTTGCTCATTCTACCCAAGCTGTCGTGTGAGTACAGCACACACACCGGTCGGAATCAATGCTGCTATAAGGACTCCCTGGTATCACTGTAAGTTGAAAATTTAAAAATCTTTCTTCCCTGATCCAGATCGGCCATATTCCAAGACAGACTAAACTTACATTACCAACAGGACATAAAAATACAATTATAAGTGCGATTCAGGCCAAAAAAAAAAAAAATCTGAAGGATGGGGATTTTCTGGTAATCAGTGGGTGTTTTGAATGAGTAAAGACTGCATGATCATGCCATTTGTCATAAACGGTACCACATAAAGCCAGCTATTATGTGTGTTTAAGTAAGGAGATGGATTTTGGATTTACTTTTGGCCTTACATATATATATAAAAAAAACTTTTGTACTGCCTAATTGGCATACAGTTATTTCTGATTTTCACTAATGTAAACTGGAATGAAAATGGCATTTTATTTTATTCCACATGTGTTAACATCTATCACACTTGTAAAAAATGTGACCTGTCATTCATTGTAACTTATTTTTAGATGTCTAAGCAGTTTTTAATAGTGTGATGCAATCTGCACGTCAAGGAGCCAGGAGACTTGGACAAGAGCAATATGATTCATTTTTTGAGGGCTTGAAAGGGATCCCTAAGTTAACTGAAGGAGGTATTTATACAAAGATTGAATTTAAAAAAAAAAATCATCCACAGCAAAAGGATTCTTAATCAAATGCATTTTCCTGAATTTGAAAAGAATCCAAATTTGCAAATAAATTATCTGGTATATCCTTAAGTATGAAGGAAGAAGAAAACAATTTGAAACTAGTAATTAAGTATCTGGCAAATACTGTATTTGAACTAAATCAGTGATATCTACATCTAATTATATCTAGCTATGCAATAAAACTTGTTAAAGTCCTCCTGACTCATAGTGTTTGCTTTCAGTCTGATTTTAAGTTCTATTCTTTAAATGGATACAGAGATCACCACTACAAGTGAATCCACGATATTTTGTCATGCTAGACAATTAGGAGTTTCCACTAGGTAATTACCAGAAGTATGTCTCATACAGGAAAAACAGTCAATTGCTGATGTAACAGGATTAACCAATCCAGCACAGTGATCCGGCCCACTTACTTTTGACAGACATTATATGTGAGTGTACACATGAGAAGTACAGTATAAAGCTTCGCATTATAAATGCCACAAAGAGGAACTTCAGCAGTTCTTAATGCACAGTACAGCAGTCTCCTCCTGAGGGTCAAGACTAGAGAGGTAAAACTTTAAATCAGCTTTTTTTTTCTTTTTAAACTGAAACTTTGAATTCCTGTGCATGCTGTTGCATACTGTTGGGGCTATATTGAATGAATGCATATACAGAGCTTTGCAGGTAATTCTGCAGAAAGGGTCTGAACCAGCATTTGTATGTTTATGCCAACACTCTGTTTGTACATATGTATGTAGGTAGTACGAATGAACTCTCTCTCGGTGGTACCAGCAGACTCGCTTCTAGAAAACCGGGTTTTTTAGAAAGTTAGGCTTTAATGTTCAATCTGTCATCATCATGGCATGCAAGTAAAATATACTATACCTGTATGTAATAGAGATTGGCTGTGATAAGTGTACCTGTTATATATGGCAAACAACGTATGCCCCACAGCAAGAACCCAAACATACTGCTCTGTATTTTTATATTGATTTATGCCTATCCCTCACTTTTCGTCAGACGCTGTTGGGATAGGTGCTATATTAGAACCATAAATAACCCCTTTAATTATGTCATCTGTTAGTACATCTAATTATGAATGCATATTTTCATCTGAAATTATTTTTTCGTCCAATTAAACTTTTAGTTCTATTTCAAGCTGACTTTCAGACTCGGTATAATTACAAGAGACTTTGGGCTGTTCACAAGATCCAAGAAATTTAGATGTATTATGGCGAGGTTTGTGTTACAAAGATGTGTTTATAAGAATGGCTGCAGGGTTTATAATGCTGACAGACCCGTAAGTGTAACAGTATATAACAGTATAGCAACTGAGGTCAGTAAAACACAGATGAGGGTGTACTGTGGATGCCTTATAACTGTGAAAGGCTTATAAAAGAGCTTAATTGAAAAGGACTTGCAATATATAACATTTGTAAAACTTTGGGTGATTGTTCAATTACTTCTGTATGTTTCATTTACTCTGACTATAATTCCTTGCCTGTCTCTCAGCCCATGTGCCTGTAGTCATCTCTCAGAAATTAGCGACCTTACAATGCTTATATTTATAAATTAATCCTTTCCACTAAAATACAATGGTTGATGGTAATATAGTGAAAGTGGAATATTTGCTGGGTAGGAGGTAAGCACACTTGAGAAGACAGAGGTGTGCGAGAGAGAAGGAAAAGAAAGAGGGAAAATACTAAACCAGCAGAAGCTGCTCTAAGAAAATCCCTACAAGGTAAACTCTGGAGGGGAAGAACCTCAAAAGTTAGAGTCTCTCAGCATTAACTGGCAAGGGTCTACCGACACAGGCTGACACTCCGGCTCCCAGCAATGTTTTAGGCTGCTTTTCATCCTCAGTGTCTTATTCTAATATTATGATTGCTCTGCGTGGTTTAAATGAATGAAAGAAAAAGTGTCTTCTAATAACAATGGGCCAAATGTAGATCTTACTCAGCCCTCACTCAGACAGAATTATTATTGGCATCGATGAGGGATTTGCCTGAGTCAGGAGCGAGTATGATTTGGCCAGATGATACGTAACATTTTTCACCTTCAAAGCATTTTTCGGACCTAAGTATATTTGCCTGAGGACTTCTAGGCACAGAGTAGAATAGAAGCAGGGACATTTCTGGTGCGAGGGCACTACCTTAGCATGTCACAGATATGTGCCATACCAACTCCTGCTCGGGCTTTCAGTGCCTGATCGCGTACCGCAGCTGGAGAGCGCATCCTCCAAAGAACAGCGTTACTTGGCTTCCCTCAGATCTCTTGCCAGTGTTGATAACCTCCAGCATTTAGAAGTAAGCAGAAAAGATCTTTTCTCTTCTACTCAAGGCAGAATAATATGCTGTCCAAAATACTCAGAGCCCCTGTCCTCATCCCCATCTCATTCACAAGCGACTTCACATCTCCTGCTACCCCTAACAATACCAGGCAGGACCAAAAGCAAGGTGCTCGTTAATAAAAGGTTTCACTCTTTTCATTCGTTCATGTTTCCTCTGTTTAGTTAAGCCAGTGATACTGTTGAAAGAACAAAACAAACAAACCAAA
>NW_010247816.1:0-3686 GCF_000690775.1 Eurypyga helias
AAGGGGGAGGGGGAAGGGCGGGAGGGGAGGGGGAAGAGAGGCCACCGGGGTGCACAGCGCGCTCCGGGCTGTGTGACACTCGTGCTGGCGGGAGTGCCTGTGTGGGAGAGAGAGACACCGCGTGTGTGTGGTAGACATCGCGTCTATATTCGTGAGAGAGAAGGCTGGGGCGAGAGGGCGTTTTGAGAGACACCATGTGTGTGCGAGTGCAAGTGCCCTGTGTGTGTGTGACAGACGCCGTGAGTCCGAGAGACATTGTGTGTGACACCTGTGTGCTGAACACCCTTCTGTGTGTGAGAGACACTGAATGCGAGGGACAGGCACTGTGTGACTCCAAGTGCGCGTTAGAGAGAACCACGTGTGTGTTTGTGAGAGGCACCCGTGTGTATGAGGATCACTGTGTCTCTGTCACTGAGACACCCGTGGTGTCTGTGAAAGAGGCAATGAGACCCTGTGTCTGGCACGTGTGTGTGTGCAACAACTGTGTGTCTGTGAGAGACTGTGTGACATGGCACCTGTGTCTGTAACACCTGAGTGTATGACCCAGTGTGTCTGAGAGACTGGGTGTTTGGAGATGGACCGCTCGGTGGATAAAGAACTGGCTGGATGGCCGCACTCAGAGAGTGGTGGTCAACGGCTCGATGTCCGAGTGGAGATCGGTGACGAGTGGCGTTCCTCAGTGTTCGGTGTTGGGACCTGTGCTGTTTAACATCTTTGTCGTTGACAAGGATGACGGCTTCGAGTGCACCCTCAGCAAGTTTGTTGACGACACCAAGCTGTGTGGTGCAGTTGACACGCTGGAGGGAAGGGATGGCATCCAGAGGGACCTGGACAGGCTGGAGAGGTGGGACCATGCCAACCTCATGGAGTTCAACAAGGCCAAGTGCAAGGTCCTGCACCTGGGTTGGGGCAATCCCAAGCACAAGTAAAGGCTGGGTGGAGAGTGGATAAAGAGCAGCTCTGAGGAGAAGGACTTGGGGTACTGGTTGATGAAAAACTGAACATGAGCCGGCAGTGTGCACTGGCAGCCCAGAAGGCCAACCGTATCCTGGGCTGTATCCAGAGCAGCGTGGCCAGCAGGTCAAGGGAGAGGATTCTGCCACTGTGGTGAGGCCCCACCTGGAGTGCTGCATCCAGCTGTGGAATCCCCAATATCAGAAGGATATTGACCACTTGGAGCGAGTCCAGAGGAGGGCCACGAAGATGATCAGAGGGCTGGAGCACCTCTCCTATGATGAAAGGCTGCAAGAATTGGGCTTGTTCAGCCTGGAGAAGAGGAGGCTCCGAGGAGACCTCATTGCAGCTTTCCAGTATCTGAAGGGGGCCTACAAGGGTGCTGGGAGAGGACTTTTTACAAGAGCCTGTCGTGATAGGACAAGGGGTAACAGGGACAAATTGAAATCAGGGAGGTTTAGATTAGATATCAGGAAGAAATTCTTCACAGAGAGGGTGGTGAGGCACTGGAATAGGTTGCCCAGAGATGTTGTGGATGCCCCATCCCTGGAAGTGTTCAAGGCCAGGCTGGATGAGGCTTGGAGCAACCTGGTCTAGTGGAAGGGGTCCCTGCCCATGGTAGGGGGGGTGGAACTAGATGCTCTTTAAGGTCCCTTCCAACCCTAACCATTTTATGTTTCTATGATTCTATGCTCGTGTCTGTGCGAGACACCTCAATGTCTGAGACACTGTATGTATATTTGTGACACACACCCAAGTGTGTGAAATCCATTTTGTCTGAAAGACATTGTGTGACATACCCCAGCATGTATGAAGTGTGTGTGATACATCCCTAAGTGCATGTATCTCTGCAACACTCAGCTGAGTGCACCACTTGCTCCATCTGTGTGTGCCTGGCTGTGTGAGACATCTCTGTGCATTTGACATCCTCATCTGTGTGACACTCATGCATATGTGTGTGACACCACTGTGTATTTTGTTTATGAACACCTACTCTGTGTGCAACCTGCTCTGGGTGTTCACGCCTGACTCACTCTGCAGCACGTGTGTGACTCCTCTGTGTGTGTGTGTGTGTAAGATACATCTGTCTTTGTGCACACCTGATTAACTGCACATATGTAATATATACCTGCTGGCATGTGTACAAGCCCAGACATACACTTCTGTGTGACTTGCTGCAGAGGAGGCTGCCTAACCCACCCTGTGTGTGTGTGGTGGGGTGAGAGTATGTGCACATATGAGACTTGCCCACATAGTGCTTGAGATATCCATGTGTGCATGGGTCTACCTGAAAGGCAGGGCTCACATACCTGATGACTCTCTACTGCCTCTTGTGTGTTTTTTATGGGACACATCGGTGTATGTGTGTGTACAAGACTCTCCCACAAGTGCATGAGAGAAACACAATTTTGTATGAAACTTGTTCTGTATGAAGGTGTATGCATGGTTGCTTGTGCAGGAAATACCTCTGTGCATGTGAGAGACTAACCTGTGATCATGACTGATGGGGGTGAATGTAAGCATGCACCTCGAGGCTGAGGTGAGTGAGTCCCACCCATGCATTTTGTGCATATTGATTCCCCTGAATGGGTGAGACTTGCTCATACAGGAGACTGACCTGTATCTGTGCTTATGAAACAACCATGCGAGACCCAGATGCATGTGTGTGACCGTATTTGTGTGTAAGCGGTCTGTGTGTGTGTGCCTGTGTACGCCGGTGCATAAGAGACTCCCTCCAGCATGCCTGTAAGAACCAGTGATTAGTGTGACTCAGTGCACCACAGGCAAGTCTCATCTGTGTTTGTGCAACCTGCTGCACAGCGATCTGCATGTGTGGTACACATCAGTAGTACAAGTGCCATGCGGAGGTGAGGGAGAGGCTCACTGCTCCGTGTGCAAGATTCATGCCACCATGCATGTGGAAGAGATGAGGCAAAAGGAGTTGGATCTGCCTGACAAGCCCCCCATGACCATATCCAAGCCTGCTACCCAGCATCCTTTTGTGGTCAGTTGGTGGAGAGGGGAAAGGAGAGCACAAACGTGTTGCTGTATTCAGACATCAGTGAGATGAGTGGGTCCCTCTCCACACTGACTGATGGGATACAGACATGCCCAGCAGACATGGCCACATCTCTTCTACTGCTCACTCTGTTGATTGCCTCTCAAGGGACTGTGTGTCTGTGAGTAAGCAGGAAAACACGTCTACTGCCAGTGTATTTGTGAGACCCTCAGTTGTGTGCCAGTGTGTGAGCACTGAACTCAGTGTGCACGTGTTTGAGAACCTTGTTGGTCCACAGGAGAGGTTTGATGCAGTACAGGTGTGTGTGACTAACTCCAGATTATACATGCACATGTGTAAAACTTCACTTGTTTGTGTCTGTACATATCATTCATTTCAATTTGTATATGACACAATCCACTGTGAATGTGGCAAAATCTCACAATGTGTGCAACTCAGAACTCGAGATGTGTGGTTTGACTCAGACCAGTGTGTGTATGTCACCACAGCAGTAAGCATACACTTTATTTCTCTGTGGTTTAGTGAAATCCTCAAGTCAGGAAGGTTTGAGACATAGTGTGCACCTATATAAGCTACAATGTATTCATGCATGCTACTCTGCAGAGCATGTCAGGGCATGTGATTCCCTCTGTGTGCATTATAAAGCTATCTCCATCTTCCTGTATCTCACTAGCTTCACTGGGCTTATGATGGCTGGAAAGCTGCCTGGCGG
>NW_010247817.1:0-25926 GCF_000690775.1 Eurypyga helias
TCCTGGCTGAACCCAGCACACTGATGCCATTTCTTGAAGTATCTGGAAACATGTCTGCAGTGTCTGGAAACCAAATTGTGCAACCTCTGTCTGAAATTTAAATTTTAAGTGCCCAAACATATCTCCACCTTAGCTCGTCTGTCAAGAAACTGAAACCTAAAACCTTTGTAGAAATTTTAGCCCACATTACCTGTTTCTATATCTCACATTTCTATGTAAAGGATAAACAAATAGGTGTAACTTTTACTAAAAAAAAAAAAAAAAATTTCTTTCTATCTGTCAGCACTTTGGAACAGCCAGTAATGGAGAGATGAGAAATGTGAAAAGGGAAGGTAGGCTGGTCACCTGAAGAGTATACTCACTTAGTCACAAGAAATCTTGTTTCTAATCCCAGTCAGGTCAGATGTCCTGTACAACTACTAAGTTACTTAATTCTCTCAGTAAATGTACATAATACTTCCCTGGCTCACAAAGATTTTAGAAAGGATTTTATCCTTCCAGTGACTGAGTTAACAGCCAAATACACCAATTAAAACCAAGTAAGCGCCGCCTTAGTAGCGCTGAACACTCTTGTCTCCACTCTCAGTACAGTTCTTCAGATTTACTTAACATCTTTCAATATTAAAAGCAGATAGTTCCCATTTTCCAATGGACTAAACTCAACCTGAAATAAGCCTGTTTATATATGGTGTTGCTAGAAACATATCACACAAAGCAAATATTGACCACGACTGATCTCCACAAGGAGAGGAGAAAAATCAAAAGCATCCTTCTCCACAGTCAATTTTAACTGAGCAAACTGAAATTTAAATTTACATTTTAGTTAAAAAAAAAAGCTAGTTCTATGCACTATTCCTAAGTTCTCCAAATATCACTATATCTAAGGTTAAACAAACTATTTTATAATATGACTGTAAAACTAACAAGATTTCACATGAAAAAATGCACAATAAATCATATTACTGGTATTTCACTTTTTCCACATAGAAATTCTGTCCCTGTGGTGTCAAAGGGAAGCCAAAATTCATTATAGTTCTTCACCAGGCACAAAATCAGATTTTATCAATTTAAAATATATTAAGGTTGCACTAATAAAGAACACTAAACTGGCACACAGCTTTGAAAAAGAGGACAGTGAAGCCAGCCTTGGAAGTCCCTGACAACGTGAACACCTACCAAATGGGACACTGTTCAAAATTAAAGACAGTGAAACCACAACATGGACATTGCTACATGCATAACACATCAGCCTACTGGTAATTCATGGGATCACGACTCCCTCTAGCCTGTTTTGCCAAAACCACAGGCTGCTGACCCACTGAGGCAGCTGCTCTCAGCCCCACCAGAAAAGGCATACTGTGTCCTGACAATGATCTACTAGAACTTCATCTCCACCACGGTGCTTGCAGTGACACCGGCACCTACGTACAAAGCATGAGGCTATCCCTTCCTAACAAACCAATGCTTACTGTCTGAAGTAGCTTCAGCCCTGGCTGGGACCAAGCCTCACACACCTTCAATAAACAGACAGTAGTGAACAACTGGTATGGAAGCAGCAACCTTTACATAGAGACTTTCTCCAATGACTAGAGACAAATTTAGCATGGCCAGCAGGTCAATGGAGATGATTCTCCCCCTCTACTCTGCTCTCATGAGACCCCACCTGGAAGACTGCATCCAGCTGTGGGGCCTCAACAAAAGAAGGATATAGACCAGTTGGAGCAAGTACAGAGGAGGCCACGAAGACGAACAGAGGGCTGGTGCACCTCTCCTATGATGAAAGGCTGGGAGAATTTGGCTTGTTCAGCCTGGAGAAGGCCCAGGGGGACCTTATAGCACCTTCCAGTACCTGAAGGGGGCTACAAGGGAGCTGGGGGGACTTTTTACAAGGGCCTGTAGAGACAGGACAAGGAGTAATGGGTTTAAATTGAAAGTGGGAGGTTTAGATTAGATATAAGGAAAAAATTCTTCACATAGGGGGTGGTGAGGCACTGGAGCAGGTTGCCCAGAGAAGCTGGGGATGCCTCACCCCTGGAAGTGTTCAAGGCCAGGCTGGATGAGGCTTTGAGCAACCTGGTCTAGTGGAGGGTTTCCCTGCCCATGGCCGGAGGGTTGGAACTAGATGGTCTTTAAGGTCCCTTCCAACCCAAACCATTCCATGATTCTATGAAATTCAGAATAAAAAGACATTTTTAACTAGAATGATTATAGATGATCGAATTCATTGACTCTCTGTGGTAATAAGTCAACAAAGGTAACAACTTCCTGGATAATGGTATTATTCTGCTCCAATAAGGAATGTGGTTCTGGCTGGGGGAGTGAGAGTTGTCGGTGTCCTTTGCCTTTTTCTCAGGAGAATTCT
Organism: Eurypyga helias; assembly: GCF_000690775.1. Classification (NCBI taxonomy): domain Eukaryota; kingdom Metazoa; phylum Chordata; class Aves; order Eurypygiformes; family Eurypygidae; genus Eurypyga; species Eurypyga helias. The sequence goes on from NW_010247817.1 coordinate 2,363, forward strand.
GGAACAAATAAAGGAAAACCATTCCACACACTTCTGTTTTGTAGCTCATGTTATGTTTTGTACTAAGTGTCCCAGGAAGACCCGCTGGACCCATTACCTCTCACGAGCCTGCAGAGTTAGTGCTAACCACTATCAGCAGCAGGATGCTGACCACTGGTCTCACCCAACATGGCAATTCCTGTGTAACTATCCCTGCATGCAGAATTTGTACTTGAAACACGGTATTTGTAAAGAAAGCTAAGGTGGCTTTTTGGGTGAGGTTAGCACCATGGAATTCAGCAGTTTTCAGCATGCCCCACAGGGCATTCATCTTTGTGTAACACACTCATTTGGAGTACCTCTGTAAGTCTAACAGCAATAATCATGCAACTCTTGTCAGCTTACTGATATGAAAAGGTTGCACGTATGTTCTGCTGTATTACTTGACAGGGGAAGAACTACCACCAGAAAACTGGCTCCCCAGCAGCTTCCTTTAAGCACAATGCAACAATATTTTTGCCAATCAACTGTATTTTCTCTTCAAGTGACATGGTAGGAAAGAGACCGCAGCATTGCACACAAAAGGAAAGACACCAGAGCATCACACTCAGGTGTGTGAGACACAGATCAAGTTGCTTTGCAACTAAAGTTCCACAGGGAAACCAAGAAAAATAAATCTGAAAACCAGAAAGGCATTAGTGTGACAAGCTGGATTAACTAACCTTAAACAAAAAAACTAAACCCAACCTGACCACAAAAAAAGAAAAAAGCCCAAGAAGACATTATTCATCCAAGGGATAAACAAGAGCAAAAGCTTTAATAAAAATATGCTAATGTAGCATTTGAGAGAAAGGTACCAAGTTTTAAAGTAAAACATACTTGACCACTGCTAGATTTTGACGGAAGTCTGAAAAAATACGAAGTTACTGTTCAGTTTTATAGTAGATCCCACTGTAAAATAAGTGTCCTGAGGATTTAAATTACAATTATAAACTGTCTAGGAAACATCACACAATCCATGTCAAATCACTTCAGTGTGAAAGGAGCAACCCACAATTACTCTTACCTAAGAGGCCAGAAAGCTGGACTTAAAATGACAAAATTATTTCCACAAACACAGCTAACTTAAACCCCTGGAAAAATACTAATTTAAGTGGAACGTGTCTTGCTAGCCCTCAGGAACACCTGACTTCAGTGGAAAAAATATCAATCCACTGCAAAACAAACTGAACTTTAAACAGGATGCCTGGCTTTCGGGCACTGTTAAAAGCAAAGCAACGTACCTAACTAAAGAAGTAAAGGAACTTGAGCTTTTACACACTACCGCAGTTAACGGATCCTTGTATTAAGACATTTTGCCATCACTGATACAGAAAATAATCATCATTTACTGAGAACAAGATTTGCTTTTCATTTTTTTCCTGCAACACTCCATACCCCATTGGAAGCTAACACATCTTCTGTCTCATCATCTTTGCTGTCGGCCTGAATTTCAAATGGGTTTCCTCCGTTAGAGTACTGCTCGAATAACGTTACTGTTGTTGAAATTGCTGAAGCAGGCTGCTTACTAGGTGACACAGATGGGGAACGTGACTGCTCCATGAACTTAAATTCCTATTAATAGAAATAAAATACAATTTTAAACACCAACAAGACAGTTAAGTATTATGACTCCAGTTCCATAAAAACAGAGCATAACAACAAACTTGTGGTCAATTAACCTGATATGAAAACTCAATGTTTATTGAAACACACTCTTCATGCTGGCTCAAGTTAACCCTTAAATTCGCAATCTTCTACTGCTTTTCTTCCTAGTGTTCAGTATATTTTGGCTATCTCTTGCATTCTGAAAGAATTCACTGTCTAAAACTAGGAGAAAACTACATGAGGTTTTTATTTCACAAAAATTAGGAGGTAAGACAAGACCTAAATTCTATCTAAAAATGTAGTTTTCTCTATACAAGTTACCTAGTAATTTACAAAAGACGAGATTTTTTTCTTGATATTTTATTTTTAAAGTTCTTTTCAAGATGTATTGCTCTTCGAACCCCTTGCACATGAAGTTTCTGATGAGTAGGTGAGGGCACAGATTTTTGAAAATATATGGACTGAGCAGGGTACATAAGTTATGATTTTAGACTTTTTTTTCTAAAACCCCTGACTTCTCAGTTGACATTTTTATCTATTAAACTCTAGCTACTGATCTTCATAAAGAGCAAAATGTGCATTATCATTTCTCTAAAGGATTAAAGATCAAAATGTATGCAGTTAAAAGGATCGCAACGTTAGATTTCTGTTTAAATGAATCAACTGCTTTTCTGCCAGTCCCTTGAGCAGTATGTATGGATTTATAATCCCATTTCTCTATTAAAAATATTGTATCTATTGCTACTGGATGCTACTGGGGGTCCTCCTCCCTTCCCCCTCTGTGCTACTACTGCCCCAGCAGCTTCTTGCTTACTTTTACAGTTAACTTTACAAAAACTGCAAAATTATCTCTGGCTTGAGATTGCTCAGCTATATCCATTTTTGCACTTTAGTGATAGCTTTAATCATAGGCACCCACGTTACCCTTGGCAAAACAGGTGAAATTCACCCAGCACATGCTAAACTTCACCAAAATCACTTCAGGACAGCAGGCAAGCACACCAATTACTTGCTTTCTGTTGGTCTTCACCACAGAAGAATTAACTTTTTTTATCTTTCCAAGTGAGCCAATATGACCTGTGTTTCCAGAAACAGATGCCAAAATTGATACAAACTAGTGAGCACTTGTGACAACTTTTAGACATTCATCTTTTAGCATCTTACCCTCAGATAAATAATTTAGAAATGGAAAACTGAGGTATTCACAGCACACTAAACCATGAAAAATAAAGGCCAACATTATGCTTACAACTCTAGCATCTCCTGTAAACCTCTACCTGCCTGAAACAGGAACAGCAAGTGTTCCTTCTGTTCACTTCTGTTTTAAAAGCACTTGAATCTTAAGATTCCAATATAATTAAGTGAAATTTAGGTTGCTTTAGCAGCCATGAAAAACATTTGCACAATACTTCATGGATCTTACTACCTCGCAGAACACCTGGACTCTTAGCTATTGAAGTATTAATACATTTGTATGTGTTATTCATAGAACATACATGAAGCTGCAGAATACTAAAGCTTGATTTAACAGGACAAAGTTCCCAGGTCTCGTTCTCCAAAAACATTCGTAATTCTTCAAGACGAGTTCTGAAAGACAAACAACGAATACTCTTAATGGGCACCAAGAGTAAATCAGGAAATAAACAATTATACAGTGAAAACTCATTCTTTCAACTGACAGACCACCTAAAAGCTGTGGCTACTAACACAGTGTATGTTTTATGACAGCTCTGGAGAAATTCTCTAAGAATGTAAATTTCCAAAACTTGGAAACAGTATTTTTTGTCAAAACCATTAGAAAGCATAGAGAAACATCTATGATTATGCAGTTGTAATGGACCTTTTTTTTTGCCTACGTAAACTGCAGAAAGCAATAAGATATATACACTCTATCAGACAGCTTCTGTGAGCCCACCCAAGATAAATGTTTCTTTTGAACCCATTGAAGCCAGCAGGTAGAAAAGGGAAGTGGAGAAAACGAATGTTTTACAGACATCTCAACTTTTCAGAGAAGAATAATGTTAAATGGGCATTAATCTCCTAAGCTGTATTTTGATTCATCACTTAGCTTTACTTTGGTATTAATATAGAAAACGCATTAGGGAAACGTAAAAGTCTCCGTTCAGCCATAAGCAGAAACACCTTTAATAAAGAAAATCTTTTTTGCCACAGAAGCAGGAGCTCATATAGGAAAAGACAGCAATGAGTGCTTATTGAGGTCACATGACTATCTTTTCTTCTTATATATGGTATATTGTTTTGCTTAACGAGTAGCAGTTGGTAAATTATGCACTGGGGTTTTAATTAGGCAGTAAAATATTCCAGAAATATCACTATTACAATAATGAACTACAATCACCACTACGATTAACGTTTTCTTGCCTCAATGAGATGAGCAATATGTTGAATTATGACTACAGTTTGCTGTGCCTATTTAAATTCACCAGTTAAATGCAAATAAACCTCAAGTGCTATTTTGGAGGCAGTGAACACCCGTAGCTTGCAGATCTTCCCACAGTAAAGCCAACAGAAACAACAGAGATCCTGTGAAAATCAGCATTACAGGTGAAAATTCTTTCGAGAGGAAGATTAAGGAAAAAGAGTCATAGAAAAGCAAACATTTAAAAAGCACACAGCACCACTTTTTGTACAATTGCAAAGCTGAAATCAAGGCACTGGCAATGTACTTGAACAAATGCTCTTCATTTTCACCAGTGTACAAGTCTGTAAAGAGGCACACATGGAAGGTCTGATGCATTCATCCTCTGAAAAGCTTCAGCGATCAGACACACCTTTCTAAGACATATCAGAACAAAAAGTAAACTGCATTCCAAAAATCTCCTTACCCATGTTCTCTGCCAAAAGCCCATTCTAATATTTCAAAATAATCAACTTTTACCAAAAAAAGGCTTCATGTATGCTCTACTATTACACTGCTCTTCTACACTTTTTGAATGACATGCCCAGTTCCTCTGAATGCTTCCTCTATGTTGGCAGTTCTCTAAAGCACCACACCGCCCAGGAGGCCACATATGTCAAATTACACAATCAAAGAACCCATTACTCCTGGACTCTCGCATTTCAGCTCTATGTAGTTTTTATGTACTAATGAATACTTAAAAGTACTAGCTTTTTTTTTTTTCCTCTCCAATTAAATACACAAGGAGAGTGAAAGCCACATTAGCTTGATCTGAAAAGGCAAGATGCTTAAAGCTTTATATAAATCAACCTGAGTTGGGAGAGAGGGTTTTTTTATATTTTTCCTTCTGAGGTTGAAAACATCAGCCAATTAATCTTCACGATACCCACACAGCACAAAACACAAAAATTATTAAAAAGGTTCACATAACTTAAGTCATATCATGATTTCCTTTTATTTTCACAAGAATTACAAGAAACATTACCTTAATAAAAAAATACAAGTGATTTCAAAAAAATTACCATTTCTGTACATACCCCCATAAATGTTTCTTAACGTTTATTTGACTGAAAGATAATTCAGAAAATTAGTCTCCACTTCCCTAGGCTGTCAAATAGGTCCTTTAAACATAAGCAAAACCATAATGGTCAAAACAGTATTTACTTATCAAATAAAGTATTATGTGGCAAGTCAGTGTAATAAAAGGCAATTAGGTACACCAAAACAGCTCTTCTGACCCTAGAGAGGCAAGCTCAGTTTCCAAATCAGTTCATGAAATTCAGTTCAGGGTTCAGAAACACTTTCAAGAAATAAAGAGCTGATTAAGATGCCACACCACTGATCATCTCCTGACAAGACATAACGGGCATCTGCTTAAGGCTCAAGCTTTTCAACCAACTGGAACTGAGGTCTTCATCAAATGCCTGGAAAGAAATCCCAGCTACAACTACCAAAGCTGGAAGAAATTCCAAACCATGGTCTCAGCTTTGCAATTTAGACTGTCTCATGTTCTACTGTCACAATTTTCCTAAGTTTTGGATTTTAGGCAGAAAGTCTGAGACCAAATAGGTTTGGATGTGTTAGTTGTATGACAGCTCCAACGCAACAGACAACAGATCAAGACTGGGAAAGTAAGAGTTCTGTAGAGCAAGGAACACTGTATTTCTCTTCATATCTTCCTAGCTTTTTACACAGAAAGAAGATAAATGCTAGATAATTAGATTGAAAGAGTTGTCAATCATACAAACCAAAACATTTGGGAAATCAAGACAATTAAAAGACAGGTCTTGAAGCTGTCATAGCTTCAAATATATCATATTTGAGGCCAGAGACTGCCTGAACATGACAGCACGTATGACTGACCTCAGATGTGACTGTCGAGGTGACTGAAATGTAAGTAGATACTGCCAATGAAAAAACTATGAAAACATGACTCAAAAGGATGCACTCAGTTCTAAACATCTTAATATAAGACAAAACTGCATATTGAAAAAAAAATTCAGAGCCATGTAAAATGAGCTCTTTTTATGTAATGGCACAGAAAAAGAAGTAATTCTTCTACAAGTATGGACTTCAGAGGTGTTCATTCTCAGGATCCTAGGAGACATCTTAAGACACAGCCTGAAAAACTACTGAAATTCTACATAAAATCTTTTTCATCATTATCTGACTTGCCTGCTGCAAAACTAGTGTTTTCCACAACCATAGTGGAAGGAAAGGCTTCTCCAACCCCTCCTGTTGTGCAGTGTTCAGAGCCCTGTTCGCATCATGAAACATATTTCACTATCTTTCAACCTTAATGCAGGAACATTATGGAATTCCTTTGGAAAACATTTAAAATTAAACACAACAAGAATAAATGCAATTAGATTCATCCACTGCACATATAGTAAGACTCACCTGTGGTATGTTTTGAAATAGTTAACACTTTGTTTTCTGATAGATTCTTGCAAAACTTCAGATTTACTGCCACAAAATTCTTCTCCAACTTGCATCAGCCTATAACAATAAAACAAAGCTTTATTAATATAATATACAGTAGCTTTATACTTTATATAATATTTTATAATACATTTATAATAAACAAAGCTATATTAATATAATATACAGTACAGTATTAGCTTTGTATAAGCTAATAATTAGCTTATGCAAAGCTAATAAAACAAAGATTTATTAATACAGCTGTTGCAGTCTGACTTACAAGCCTCAATCATTACCATGAACATACATGCAGCCCCATAAAAGCAGAGCACCAGTGTTAAGCTGCAAACACTTCTCTCACTCCACAGAAGTACATGTCTCATTTTCCTCCAAATCCTATCATAATGTCCCATACACAGAGAGAAAGAGGACTAAGCAAAGTAAATGCCTTTTTGAGATCCCATTATGCAGGGCAAGCTGTACAGCTCAGTGTGAATCCATCATGTTATTACCAAAACAGAAGGATATAATACTGTGCAGGCTAGCAGTACCACAGTATTTTACTGCTCTTGACTGAGAGACCCTTTAAAAGCTTTTAGAAAGATCAAAATTGTCAGATCTGCACACCTGAAATTTGAAAGCTGGACCATACTGAAATCATACCACAATTAAACACTACTTGAGCAGCAAAGCAATTTATACTACTGCTCCTAAGTACATCCTCATAAACTCCCACATAAAGAAGTGCTCTTTATCAGTAGATAAAGTTGGCAGAAGAATGTAAATATCAGCCTCAATTAACTGTGCTCTCTTATGAGAGTTCAAGTTTGTGTATATGTATTAAGTGGTCTGATCATCAGTTTACCTGCTGATAACATCAAGTACAAATATGAAGTCATCATATTTGAAGTTAGACAGATCTGTCCCCAGAAGATAGGTTTTCACTTTCAGTTGAACATCCTACAAAACAAAAAAGTTTTTGTATACTTAATACACTAAAGACAAAAAGGTGAAGGCTCAGATGCCTGGTTCCTTCGCACTTTTCGGTTTGTTTGCACTTACAACTTTTTTTTGAGATTTAGAGTAGAATCCCATTTTCTAAACATGACTGATGTATCACTGATTATCTAAAATAATATGATCAGGTTTTTTAAACCCTCTATTACACAAGGTAAATCCTAGATTGCCACTCAAAAAACAGAGCTCTGTATTACAATTCAGCTATGTAAAAGGCATCATACATCTGGGGTCCCACTGCACATCAAAGTGACCCAACAATCAGACCAGGAATTCTGTGAAACCAGGTAGGTTCACAAGGCTTCAGGTTTTCCACAGCTATACCAGAAACATAAAGCAGTATGACTGTGCTAACAAAAGAAAAGCACAGGAAGAGGAAAATAGATTGTGGGACAGCACACAGCTTGGGAGAAGTAGAATCAGGCTGGAGGTCATTGTACTATGTTTGCGTATCTTGACTGAGTTTGTAAGCACAGTGACCAGGAGTAACTGAGTTGCAGAAATTGTATCTCCATGGTTTTGACATATAGCTCAAAACAAATCACTTAAAAAAATCCCAGGAGAGATTTCTTTAAGAAGATCAGTATAAATATAATTGTAATTAATACTGGGGCAGAAGGGAGAGGGGTTGCAGGGAGATAAATATTTAGGAAAAAAACAAAACACATACCTGCCATATTCGTGAAAGCCCATGTTCCAATTTCTTTTTTACATAGCTGCGGTCAAAACTGTTCTCTTCAGTTCCAATCACATTGCTGCCATCTGAAACTGAATGTGAAAGGTATTGTAGATATTTCCAAAAGCTTTGAAACGTATCCTTGTTTTCTACTCATAATAAAACTTCTGCCTTAGCTATTATCATATTATCCATTATGCAAACTCCAGGAGAGCTCCATTGCTCTAAACTTTAGAAAGGAAATTAATAAAGCACATGTAAACATTATATGCTAATGCAGACCAGGACAGCTTCTGACTGCTTTTATGTAAGACACATTCAGTAAAAATCAAAAAGAGAGGAGAGTAATAGATACTGATGTTTCAAACACACAGAGTTGAATGCTGAAGTGAGCATTGCTTATCCTCTACAAGTTCCTCTAAGATGCCCTACCTTTGCAGACAAGAATCACGAACTTAAAAATTTCAGACGCAAGATTTTTAACTTTCTGCCCCAGTAAGTTCTGTCTCCAACTCTGAGGAAAAATGCTAACACTTTTTCTATGAACAGTGTCAGTACTGCAAACAATACAGCATGCTCTTTTCTTTTTCCCCTTCTCATACTGATCTATGCCTATGCATGAAATAATGTCAATCATATCATCAGATGTCTTTCATTCTTCCAAATTATTTTATTTAATTCTAAAACCTTCATTCCGACAGCACTGGATCACTTTCCACAGAGGAACTATAATTCACGGTGAACTTCCCCTGTAAGTTGTCCCTCTTTCCCCATGGAGGAAATATATTTTATTTCCATCCTAAAAAGAGAAGGTAACATTTTATATGTAGTTTCTGAGCATGCGGTTGTGGTTACCCTTGCAGTCTGTGATGGCAGAGTGTCATGCAGTTTACTTCACAACCTGCGGCTGACCACAGGAAAGCTCTGTCTCAGCTACACTATACATACAAATTTTCCCCATGAAAACAAAACTTTGCTGTTCCTGACAAGAAGAAAAACCATGCATTTCCTTTAAAGCCCAAAGCATTTAGAGATTTGACATGAAAGAAAAATTCACATAAAATGTTACACTGGAATATTACAGTGTGCACAGCCCTGTTTCTAACCCATCGTTCAAGAGGTTGCAAACACAGAATTAAGATTGCCTGCAGCACCCCAAAATTGCCATACAGCTCAGACCTGTCTTTTCATCTTTTCCGCAATCTCCAGCTCGTTTTCAGTCCTTGATAAGACTATTCACTCCCTTGTTCCTGGCCCAGCCGGTCTCATCTCTCTACCTCCACACCCAGGCTCCTAACACAAAGGCACTTCTTTTCCCGGAGCCCAGCATTTCCTCTCAAAAACCACCCAAACTAAACCTCATTAGTATTTCCTGTTGCATGAAAGGTATTAAAATATGTCTCATGCTTTAAAAGTACTTAGGATTGCATTTGTAACTAAGAATAATTATCTGTTTTCATTAACTGATCTTAAAAAAAGTAATGCCCCAAGACCAGTCCACTCTGTAACTGAAAGAATAAGCTTAAATTCTGAACTCAGTTCGGGGAGGGAGAGGGAGGGAGGTGTGGGGTGTTTTGTCTAAGCCTCAAAAGAGTCTCCCCTATAAATGCTCCAAATTAAAAAAATACATGTCAAGAAACCATTTTCTATTCCATTTTGCTCTTCAGTCTCAAAGTAGACTAATTTTCAGAACACAAATAAGCAGAACATTTAACGATCCGAAGCAGACACAACTCAGAAATGCAGAAGAGCAATTATTTCCAAGTTACGCAAAGTCAAAATACATTTTAACATCTGTAACAGGCATTAAAAACCACAAATGCATGACACAATCTAGATGAAGTGTAGACTCATTTCCGTAATCCATGCAGGACTTATGTTGGATAAGCTTCTCTATTAAAAAAGAAAGACCTAACTGGCATGATATCAGGAAGAAGTTCTTCACGGAGAGGGTGGTGAAGCACTGGAGCAGGTTGCCCAGAGCAGCTGTGGATGCCCCATCCCTGGAAGTGTTCAAGGCCAGGCTGGATGAGGCTTTGAGCAACCTGGTCTAGTGGAAGGTGTCCCTGCCCATGGCAGGGGGGTTGGAACTAGAAGATCTTTAAGGTCCCTTCCAACCCAAACCATTCTATGATTCTATGAGAGAAAAATACCAGGACAGCTTTCAGTTCTTAAATTATAAAAGCCAGATACACATACAACAGTTAAAACTGTTCCTTCTACTGCTCCAGTCTATGGGGTTTAATTGAGGGGGTAATTTTAGCATAATCTGAACTGCCTCCCTGGTCCCTTCTTGCATACCCGCCCTTTCTACAGGAATTTCTCTCTTTGGCTTTTGCACATATCACAGCTATTAAATCAATAAATATGGAATGAGACTTCCACGTACAGCTTTAATAATTACTACAGCATGAGCAATGACTTCTAGATAAAACAAACATGTGGTAGATATTTACAGTTTCTCTGAAATTAAACTGTACTTGTGAAATTCCCTTTTGTGAGCTTTATCATTGCTGAGGTATTTCAAAAAGTGATTCAGTAGCTCACATGCATTCCAGTTGTACATTACAGCTAAGACAGAAATGTAAAAACTGAGTGACAGAAGATTTAGTGGATTAGTAGCAAACATATGGAAACACACTGGCACGCATTTAAAAGGCAATGCATTTAAAATTACTCATGTGACCGAATATAGCACTTTATGAGGCTTAATCATTCCTATAAAAGGTTTTGCAGTGCAAATGATTTTCTTTCTTCAGGATATCACAAGTAACCACACTAAGGGGAACTATTATTAAAATTACATCTGCAGCTGAGCAAGTAGTCTACTGTGATTACATTTCCATGCAATAACCTCTTCACGATACCTGCTTTATTTTACAAATGAAAAAATCCCAACAAAATTAAAACAAGAGAAAGAAATGTAATTATCTGAAGTTATTTTAAACCTAAAAGTACATATTATTGAGAATGGGCAATTCATGCAAAACTTCAGAATCTTTCTTCACATGCTGCACCTCAAAATTAATTCTTTCAATTCAATTTTAATTCTGAGATACTTACAAAAATTTTCATCTGAAATAACAGTTTCAACAAATCCAGAGTTTTTGTAAAGTTTTTTTTTTATGATTCCACACAACACAAGAAGGACAGTCCTAAAAAAATCTTCATTAATTTTTCAAATTTAAAGTAGGAAAAAAATGTTAATTAGCATAAATTTCATCCTTTTTAAGACATAAAATCTGTAATAAATCTGACTTTCTAAAGAAATCTTGGATTTGAAATACACTATAGGAAGCAGTGTTCCAAGATCTGTACCTTACTTCTGTTTACATATTTTTCTATTTCTTCTTATCTTACGTAAAGGACACAAGTTTTATTCAAATCAGACACGAAGGAATAACTGTAGCAACAATCCTACAGCCCTTGTCCTTCGACAGAACTCTCCTTTTCAGTAAGAAAAGAGCAATCCTGTCTGATTCAAATAAATAGAAGTTTTGCATAAATCTTAATACACTAAGTTTCACACTGCTCTCTGCCAAACACAAGCATCCTGGGTCAGTGCAGAAATACAGTCTGTCTTCAGACATTTTGCATTCACTTAGAATGCACCCAGCAAAATGTACTTAGGAGGACTTAAAACAGACAATGGAAAAAGGTTCTATGATTCTGTCCTAAAAAACACAAACTGGAACAACAATAAAAGAAAACCAAAATTATACTTCAAGACGAAACATTTGCCTATTCCTGTAAGGGTATGAAGGAACTTGTGACCCTACCTTATGATGGATTCACCAGTATATATGACATACAACATTTAGGAAGTTGAATTTCCTGAAAATCAAAACGAAAGACATACCACAGATTCATGCCCTATTGGTTCAGTAACCTTTCCTAGTACACAGTCCAGTATCCCAATCTACTAAGCCTAATATGCATTGAAAATTTCATCACTGATCAAAATAATTTGAAATTTCACATTCGTTCTGTATTAAAGGAAAAAAAAAATCTCAGATTCAGTAGTCATCTACCACAGCTGACTTCCAACTCAACAATAAACACTGTTTAAAATAAAACTGTACATCTGCAATAACGGTACACATACGTATTCATTAAAAATATGAACGTTATACTGAATATTACAAAAATCCAGTGAGTAGTTAAGTCCTTACTGCATACTATAAGCAACAATGCTGAAGGCACTAAGTCAAGACCACAAAGGTATCAACACACCAATTGAGCATAAGAAAAATTATTAGAAAAATATCAGAAGTTTGGTTTCCAGAACAGTTCCTTACCAGCAGACACAACTGTTGCCTCATCTTGGTCATGATTCTCATGCCACTGCATCGTTCGGTAGTAACTGAGCATGACTTCCCAGAGGGCTTTGCAGAGATCAGCAAGGCATGGAATGTAACTGTCTGATGTAATATGCTACGGAAAAACAAAACAATATCATGAAACTTAATTATGTTCATCTTTTGCAGAGGCAAAACAAACCATAGAAAACCCTCCATATTCATACAGCTGAGGTACCTGATGTGTAATTAGTTTCCTTTTCAAAGCACTTGAAACCTGACAAATACCTGATTTTACTCAACTAACCAAATGCTGTCTAAAAGTGCACACTTTATTTGTTAGCAGCCTTTTTATTGTTTCAACTGGCCCATATATGTCTTATATTTATGGAAGAGCAAGTTGGATACAGAAGTAAAGCCTTATAGACTAATGTCAGCACATCTCACCATCAGAGGCATGCAGCCACCACCTCAGTTCATTGATACACACACTTCCACTCCAGTAGTAGATGGAAACCCTCCTGCCTGATGCCCCATTGGATTAAATGCTGGATAAAGTCGTTCTAAAACAAACAAATTTAGGTGGCCGCTGACCTATCCCCCGATCCACCCTGCTCCAAAGAACCACTGTGATTGAAGATATTCATTAGGTGAAGAGAAGTAACTTTGTCAGAGATAGAGATACTGTAGACATATCTGAGACTGACAGGTAAAGGATGAATTTGAGAATGGACCTTGCTGGGTAAAGAAAAGACTCTGAAATATATTGCCTATCTGAGTGGCAATGGTACATCACCCTTCGTCTCATTTGCTGTAAACAGCACAGTCTCACAGCGTATAAACAAAGGCAAAGTTCAGCTGTAGAAATGTGATTTCAATTACATTATTAATTAAAGGTTCTCAGAAAAGTCTGGAAATCAGCACTTCAGACTAACCCTGTTATAGAAAACAGTTCATACTTTCCCGTTGTTACTTCAGTGGCCACAGGTGACTTCTGCAAGGCCAGTTAGCTTTTTCCATGTGGGTACTGCATGCTAACCCAAAAACACACAGCCAAGATAATACAGAAGCTTTGGCATTAGTTAAAACTCTTCAAAAATAGTAGCAGCTTCTGCAACTGTGATGTCACCATAACCACCAAAACAATCAACCATGGATTTTGTAGAGAGCAAACCCTTAATCAAAGCAATCAATTCCCTCTGAATTGCATCCTCATCTGCTGATGTAACTGTGGCTTTATAAACACGGAGTGTCCTTCCTTAGCAATGAATTGCAGCAGAACCTTGATAAGCTCGACTATTACATTTGTTGGACAATAAACATTAGACTGGACAGATTTCTTCATCAATGCAGATACATCACTTAGGCTGCTCCTATTTTTCATCTTTCAGGTAAAAAGAAAAATTATAAACTACGTCTTTACTTCCTATTTAATCATGTTCTCTTGCTTTCTAATCTTAAATAAAGCTCCTGGCAGTAGCACACACCATCCAAGCCATATTCTCCTACGCTCTGCTTATGATTAAGAATTCACAAAACCTGGTTTTTTAGCATTAATAGATGTCACTAGCAAAAGCATCTGGAGGCCTGATATTAATCATTATGTCTTTTCACTTTGCTTGGGGTTTTTTCAAACAAATTTTTATTCTGGTTCTGTTCCCTATTAAACCAGAGCTGCCTCAAGGATATAAATTAGGTATTCCAGATACACCAACAAAACAGGAAGAGTTCTTGGTGCATAAAAAGTAACAATTAGGAATACTTTCTTTGTAAAATACCCTTTAACTGGATAGTTGATATACATTACTGACTGCATTACTGGGACACTTTAATCTCAGATACTACAGACTTTTGCTAAGAATGCACCAAAACAGGATATTAAGTTTATCATTTAAACACAGTTGCCCTGCCATTTCAACAGCTGTTTCAGCAATTTTCTCTGCCAACTCATCAGAAAGTGTTACTGTATTTCAGGGCTTTTAGTAGCTGTAAAATCTACACTCTGGTAGTGCAGATCACTGTACTTGAGAATGTACTGGCTTCCAGGTGGCCAAGAAGAAAGGATCACTTACTAAATACCAAGATAATTCCATTTAGACTAAGGAAATAAACTACTGAATTTCCTTGAAGTTATGCTAGCATAAAGAAAATAAAAACTCAAGTATGAAGCACAAGAATGCTCCCTTGCTCCAGTACTATTCAAAAGGATAAAGGATGTGAGTCAGAGGATGACATATCACTAGGAAAAAAACGCTTAACATGGAAATAGTGATTCAGAGTGCACAGACATGTAACTTACAGAAATTTCCCATAGGCAGCCTGTCCCTAAATACCTAATTGTTACCAAGAGAATAATGAAAAATTTAAAAAAAAAAAAATCAATAAATTCCAAGGAATTTACTGTGGTATTCATAAGTACTTTATAGGCCTGAAGTTTAGGCACCTTCCTTTACACAGACTGCCAGATTCCAGCTATTACAGGCTCACGTAACTAAAGAAGCATCTCATGATGGTTCTGCAGAAGGAAAACCAAATGGAAATACTGAGGTAATAATTTCATAACCACACAGTTAAAGCCACTCTCTGTGTATTACAAAATATGGTACCTTCCAGTGGTCTGAAAAATCCTTCTGCACTATAAAAAGGTAAGGATTAGCAGCTAGCTCAGTATCATGAATATTAGCAAATAATGAGAAATAATACTAAAGGACATATAGAAGTATAAAGAAAAAAATCAGAAGAAAAATACATTATGAATTATGAAATCAAAACCACCTTCTGAAGACTTAAAGCAGAAGCACAAAAGGGCTGGAGTCTGGAGAACAGAGATCAGGGTTTGCTGGCTTTCTTCAACTGGAATTCACCTCAGTGAAGTGCAAATACAACCTATCTGGAATCTTACTTCTTCTGTTCATTAATACTTATGTCAGTTACTCCCAATAAATTACTTTTTCATAATCTACTTTTGCTCAAATGAAGGCTCTTAGATTATGTAAGTCTTTTAAGTCCAAGGGGCACTTCTTCACAATTAATTGGTTTTCAATGCAGATGTATTGTTTACTAGCTGAAGCTACACAATCCCAGGAGATCTGAGAAGTGAAAGAGCAGAAAGTAGATCAGAATGTGAATTTTAATCTTCTTGTGATTATACTTTGATTTAATAAATTGCAACTGATGGTGTGGGCCCTTGAGTTGATGAAGTATGATGAGGGCTCAGCCTGTGACTGAACAAACAAAAGAACATTCAAGATCGAAACAGAATTTCAAGTTTTAAATCAATGTTACAATCACCTAAAATATCTCACTCTCTCCCTACCACTAAAGTTTAAGACAATTTCTGAGGCTTTAACAGTAAGATCACAAGCAAAAGAATTAAAGAGGAACTAAAAATACTACTCAAAATATAGTAATAGACTCTAAAGCATTTTAAAAAATTAAACAAAACATACACATGGAAGAAACTGCATCTAAAATCTACACTACAGGAAAATATATGGTTATGCCCAGTCTATCATCAGGTTTCTGCATCTCAGTATTACAGCTGTCCCTTATCTTGATGCCAAAAGTGCAAGGAATATGATGCAAAGTTAGGAGTAATGAGGAGACTCCAATTAAATTAGTAACTTTACCAGAATTCTTACTGAAATGTAGTATTATCAAAATCATGAATACTGCCAAAACACACTCAAATAAAATTCAAAGCTAACAGTGATTCCAGTAACTAGCACATTACACTGAACACAGGGGATTTTTTAAATCTTGATCTCCATTTGTATCCTACGATTTACTTCTTTACATTTATTTATATGGTGTGTACACTAACGCCAAAGTGCTAAGATTTAGCGCAATAAACACCAGCATTAAGTTGTGAATAACCAATCTCTCAATCTGCCTATGAGTTATTTTAAGAAATTGTAGTAGCTGCAGGGTTATTTTGATAACTGAGTCCCTACTTACAAAAGATACACCTACAACAGTGGAAAAATTCAGATTAAAAAATATACATATATGCAAGAATTACATACTGTACAGAGGTCTTTGTACTGTAACTTCTGAAACTTGGTGTCTGTGTTTCCTGCACACAGCTCCACATATCCAAGGACTACTTGAAACACAGTGTTGTGAATGGCTTGAGTGAAGTGCATATGTAACTGGTCCATCGCTGTCTGAAAGAAAAGGAATAACAAAATCAAATAGTAAAATTCAGTTTGTCATAGGCCACCGTCTTTCCATGTAAGTCTTTTCCAGTACTGAACACAGGAGTGTTCACAAGAGTGCATGGCCTTTGATCTTTGTTTCTAAAACACCTAACACAGGCCTTGGCAATATTACAATACAGTAACGTAAAAGAGTTGCAGTATTACCAGTAAAATGATTTTCCCATGCCATCTTCCATCTATAACTTCCCGAGATTTTTTTTTTTACATTATCTCCAGCAAATATTAATTTTACATATAATATATTTAGTTACAGAATTTACCCATTCATTCCTTTACGCTCCCAATCATTGATCAACGTGTCATCAGTTATCAGTGTTATTTTTTCCCAATCAGATCAGTGTTATTTTTTTCCCAACTGGAAATACTTCCAACTAAGATAAAAACATATCCTTCGCGATTAATAGAACTAAAACCACGATTACCAAGTCTTCAATCCATTCCCCTGCCAACTGACGTTGAAGAATATGTAGTAGGATTAAATGTGACGTGCACACCTTTCTGTAATATCAATAAATGTCTTATAAAAACCCTCTTGGCAATAAAAACAAAATATGACATTTGGTTAATAAAACTAACTTTTTTTTCAGAAAAACATTTCAGTACATGTACTAAACACTGATGACTATATAACATACAAGTTTTGCCATAATAATGTCTGAGTTTCAGGTAAGGCTGTTTCCCTGATTCTTTGTTAATAAACTGTATATAACATTAGCCCATTTCAGACCCTGAATTTTCTCCCTGTTTCAAGATATGCTAATAGTCAGTATGTATGGCATATAAGAACTGCTAAAAAGATTATTTGATAAGGCACAATGAAGTCATCAGATACTGCAGATTTGAAAATGGTCACTTTTGTGACTTGCTATTTGACATTTTTAGCTACTGACATGGGCTGACAACTCAATTGCCCCCATAAGAAAAAAAAACACCAAGCAATTCTGTTCCAATCCTTTTGCAAATAACTCAGCTTCTGCAGCTAGCCCTAACTTGAATTAGTCAAAGGAAACAGAATGACAGATGAAAATATGAAAACTCCTGAAGACACTGAACATTCTTGTCATTTTGTTTAATGAAGAGGGGTCAGAATGAGAGCTACTTCAATTATGATGCAAAAAAATTCTTTTCAAGACAAGTTCAAAATACATACCTTAATAGTAATTAAAGAAATGTCAAAACCAAGCCACTATCATGGGAACAGAGCAGGCAAAACCATGTAGTATCAAATAACACTTGTGTTTTGTTCTGAAACTTCCTTCCTTGTTGAGGGACAAGTCTTATGGGGATCGGCTGAGGGAGGTGGGGTTGTTCAGCCTGAAGAAAAGGAGGCTGAGGGGAGACCTGATCACTCTCTGCAGCTACCTGAGATGAGGTTGTAGGGAGGTGGGTGCTGGTCTGTTCTCCTGGGCAGCTGATGATAGGACAAGAGGAAATGGCCTCAAGTTGCATCAGGGGAAGTTTAGATCGGGTATTAGGAATATATTGTTGCAAAAAAGTATCTCCTCACATCTTCATTCCAGTGGCATTTGAGGACAATATAAAACGGGAACACACA
This sequence comes from Eurypyga helias, assembly GCF_000690775.1. NCBI lineage: Eukaryota > Metazoa > Chordata > Aves > Eurypygiformes > Eurypygidae > Eurypyga > Eurypyga helias. The sequence continues at coordinate 20,595 of NW_010247817.1, forward strand.
TGTACAAGGGACAGCTTGTGCACAAGTCTGTAACAGGGACCTAGCTACCAAAAATAGTACTCACATGCCCAAACACAATTAATAATGCAAATACCATTAAAAACAGAGATGAAATATGGAACTATTAGTTATACCATGTCCAAAAAGCTACATGTTACAGTAATACACTGTTTACCTTTAGCAATTACTGTTAAATTACCTGAGCATTATAAAATTCTTTGTATACTCTGCAAGATTCAACATCATTAGGAAAATAAATTTCCATCACAGTACTCAAAGCTTCATGCTGTTACACCACTGTTCTTTGTGACTAACTCGGAAGATGAGTACTTACTTGTGTCTTTCCAAGCAGCCTGTAAGCCTGTTGAACCTTCGTATAGTGATTGATATCAAAGTTCTTGCATATTTTGGAGAGCGCTACATCCAATTGTTCCTAGAAACGTGAAGTAAAGAATGTGTTAAACACTTCATAAAAACAGACCAAGTAATACATTACTTCAGCAAAAGCAAGTGAGGAAAAGCTGTTTATTTAAATAATCCAGTAATTATGCTCATACAATAGCCAAGAATGTATATTAAGGAGTGTTTTAAGGTGCTCAAATGTTACTTGTTGCAGCCTGCAGAACTTCAGTCTGAAATTTCAGACAGCAAAACAGTTCCACTGTTTCCACGAACAAGCAGAGTAAAAAATATGCTATTTCACCGAAGTCAAATTCAAGGTGATGTTTACTTTGAGAAGGTAATCATCATCACAACATGGATGGTAATCTTCATCACAATATGGAAGAGGCAGGATTTCTAACTCAGTCTACTGCCACTCCTAAGACCGACCCAGATCTGGGGAAAAATATGAAAATGCTCCACAGGTGTTTCAGCTCAAGCAATTAAATTACAGACTACTTAATCCTCTGACCACCACCTATTAAATGGAATTAACACTGTCTCACTTAAAAGTTCATTGTGAAATAAGTCATTTCTGGAGTACTACACATAATACATAATAATTGGTACTGCAGGAGTAGAAAAGAAAGCGCACACACACAATTACTAGTTTTTCCATCAGAGATGTGTCTGACCATACTGAACAGCTTTGCAATAAATGAAGTTCATCTATTATGTGCACTGAATGCAAAAAAAAAAAAAAAGGATCATATACTTAATGACTTACTAATAAGGCTTCCAAGAATTTGACCATGCAGCTTAACAACATAATTCTTACTTAGACACTGTAATGTTTTTAGAGATACAGAGCCTAATTCTAGTTATTTTCAATCAGCAATGGAAAAAACCTAAACGGGAACCAATACCATAAGATAACATACACAGCTAGCAGATATTTCTTCCCCTTGCTAGTCACTAAACCCATCTGATGGGGAGCACCCCCATATGGGAGTGATCACCCCAGGACGACTTACATTCTGCCATATGTACAGACATAATTCCAGTAAAAAAGAAGATACTTTCGCAGGAGGGAAATACAGTATTTTTATAAACTCACAAATAGTAAACATCTTGCATATGATTATTCGGCTAGCTGTGAATTGCTATCACCAACTGAAACGGCAAAGCTGTTACTGGAAGGAAGATGCATATCACCTTTTAAGCGACTTCAATCAAGGAATAAACGGCATGTAAATGAAAGCAATAGGATTGAAAGCTGAGTGATCTTAAGCAAAAGTTTAATGATTGGTCTATGAAAGAATGAAAACAGCCATTTCATTAGCCCTTTTGAACCAGCCATGCTCTGAAGAGAGCATATATTAGTGAAAGAATAAAAGAACAAAGACAAGCTTTGCAAGAAAGTGAAAGCAGAAATTCAACAAAGTTCTAATTGTACAGGGAAATTAAATAACAAGGTACGATAATACATGCACTAACCTGACCTTCTAAAAAGCATGTGACCAGAGGCATAGAGAGCTGCTGGGATAGCTAACTCAGTTTCCTGCTATGCATTACATGTGTAGGCATTACATGCACTACATATAAACAATACATTTTGACATTACTAGACTTCTTACAAAACCTTTCCAAATTCCAGCTCAAAATTACATAGTAATGGAGTTAAAAGAATTTCTATTGTTCATTAATTTTTTTCTGTCACCAGTTTCCAGAAAGACACTTGCCATTTATATTCATTTGCTTTTCTGATACTATTTACCAACTTAAACTAATCTGTCTTAGTCGCATCTTCCCAAACTACTCAAGTCCCACTTTCTATGGTCTAGGACTAGCTCTGTCCAGCAGTTCCCTGTTTGCTGCCGAGTAAAACTTTCAGTGGAACAGTGAGCTCTTGTGTAGCTTACATAAACCTATTAGCATGCTGCTAATTTACTCCAAAGTAGTTGTGAAAAGTAATCTAAAGAATTCACAGCAGTTTATGGACTGAAACCCACCATGCATCCTCACCATATAGGAAACATAGCTTTGCTCCACTACTTCTATGTTACGTGCCTGTTTTATTTACTCTACCAGTTAAAGTGAGCACCATTAGTGAGCTGGGCTCAGAAGTTTGATAACATTACACAGCATTTAAGTTGACTGCAGCACAGAAAGACTACATGAATAGTAACGACTATAGCGATCCAAAGACGGTATTTGCATGCTCTGTAATTGCTAATAACATTGCATTAGAAAGCTCTAGTCCCTAGAGGTTAAATGCTTATACTAAACATCAATATATTAATTCTTACCTCTATTTGTTCCAAAGTGTCTTGCAGTTTTGAATTCAACTCGCTATTAAAGAAAGAAAAAATGTTTTAAAAAAAAAAATCAAGCATTAACACATCACACCAAGTTTCTTGTTTCCAAAAAAAAAAAAACAACAAACCTGCCTGCTACTGAACCACAATAAAGTATTTTATCATAAATCATTAACCTGCTGTTACTGCATCAGACTAGCATCACCATGCTATCATTACTTCTGAAGGGCACTTACTGCAGGCATTAATTCCGAACACTTCAAATTAAAACATCTGTGGCAGCAGCACATCATCCTGCATTTACAATGCAACAGCATTAGGAGGGCTCACACAAGACCCCATCCTGCTAGAATTTAGCCAAACATTCAAAGACATACCCAACCTTCAAGAAACTCACGCTCATGTCATGTTTTGACATGGCATTCTGGTTTACAACAGAACATAACCAGATAGGTGCAAAGCCTTTGCAAACAACGGTATAGCAACATTTATTTCTTACTCAGGAACCCCTTACAGAAACACTATAGGGAAAAAAGTTTACGCAACTCTCAGAAAATCTTTTTAATACCATTATTTCACTTCTCTGAGCTGCATTTGGTATTGAAAGATTAACAAAAATAGCTACCATAACAGAAACTGTTTAGGAAAAAGAAAAGCACAACTGCTCCTTTCCAACAATCAGCTTTACAGATTTCACAACACCAGCCAGAAAAATAAAGACACAAAATAGGACTACTGTGTTTTTGTTTGGAAGGGTTGAAGCAACCACAAAATAGGCAGGATATTCTCTTCATGAAAAGCACAGTTTTCATAGGAGGATAATCACCATACCTGATTTTAGACAACTTACTTCTGCACTCTGAATCTTCTCCTAATGGGCCTACACATTAACTATCAAAAGATACATTCTAGCTTCCCTACCTAGTTCTCTCCACTTAAATGATACTCCCATCACCCCTCGTTTTTTTTATTTGTTAGATAATGTGGATAAAACACCCTCCAAAGAAAGGTTTAAATAGAAAAAACTATCAGAAAGAGCTGGCATTAAACACTAAATCAAGCAGCAAATATTTCTGTTGTTTCTCCACATGTGACAAGCCAGCAAACAGAAAAGTCTCCACAACAATTTCCCGTTACTCCTCCTGGAGTTCATTGAGCACTTCATGTTACTCAGCTATTTTAGCTAGCAAGAAGACCTTAGAACAAGAGTAAGAACCTTGCTCTCTGCACAGAATCACTCTTTCTTTCCATCTTTAGAACAAGGCACAGAACAGGCCATCAGCCCCTGTGTATAAACATATTTTGAAACTACTGACACAAAACATGTTGAAATTAACTGGTCTAACATAAAAGCTGTTGACATTAGCAAAAAAATGATGCAATGCACAGGTAGTCTCTGCACAGACTAGTACTGATGTAAGCTCTGTGAAATTTCAAAGCCCCAGGTGACAGCAAGCACCATATAAACACAAGACTATGAATCCTGTCAAACGTGTCATGCACATGCTGCTGCTAATACAGCATTTCTTTACCTTTTCTAATTAAATTAAACACACAAGTGGATTTTTCATCTCATCGAGACAACTTACATGTTCACACGAGAAGAACTTGCTCAACTACTGCCATGTAGGGCTGGAAAAAATCATAGGCTACAGAAACCATTTCTTGATTACTGCAAGTGATCACCTCTGACTAATTTCACCTGTACACTCGCGTAGATCCTCATGAAAACTAGTTCCCTGCTTCGACTATTCTTAATGCCAGGCAAGCCTCAGCCTGCAATCACCTGGTGACACAGAGGGCTTGGGCAGCTCAGGGACCTGAGCCCTCACATCACATTTCCCAGTAAATGCCCCAAGACTGAAGCCATTCCAGAGCAGTGTACATTTCCTTCCTTTTGGGAGAGAAGGATGGGGAAGGAATTCAGAAGATCTTTTTCCACATGAAACACAACCAAGGTAAAATTGCCATGTGTTTCTTACTCGTTCAACTCCTGTGACAGTGCTATCATCTCATTCAAGTGACGGCTCAAGCACCAATTTTAAATGCACACATTAACAGTTTATTTATTCAACCAAGCTATGATACAAGGAGGGGTTTGCAAGAATTCAGCCTACATCATGATGACTAATTGTGCTGGTTTTAGTCAGGAAAGAGTTATAATTCTTCACAGTGTATGAAGCTGTGTATCTGGATTTAGCCTGAGAAAAGTACTGTTTTTCTTTTTAGCTGGTGCTGTGGAGCGCTTGCACCAAGTTCAAGGTCCTTCTCTGCTTCTGTTACTGCAGCTGCATACAAGCTGGGGGAGGGGGGGCGGTACACACAGTTCAGACAGCTGACCCAAACTGACCAAAGGAGTACTTCATTCCACAGTACATCATGCTTGATACATAAGCAGGGAGTAGGCTCCAGGGCCATTACTCTTTTGCTGGCTCCTTAACTCTTTTGTTAGCTACTTAACATCTTCCTTGCTAACTTGCTCATTAGCTGCTTTACTAATTCCTTTGCTTGCTCGTTTGTTCGTGAGTTGGTGGGTCAGCTGGCTGTCCCGGTTGTGCTATCGCTGAGTGTTCGCTTGGACTCTGCTGCGATCGCTCTTAGCTCCCAACCTCGGGCTCTCTGCGTCTGACTCT